>NW_007729173.1:82467-95022 GCF_000696425.1 Galeopterus variegatus
TCAGCCCTCGCACATGTTGGGTCAGCGTAGCCTAGAGGCTGGGGTTCTGGGACACCCGGCCTCCCAGGCTGGGGAAAGGGTGGAAGTGGTGTTAACCTATGCAGGGAGGGTTGAGGGCTCTCTGCCCAACTGTAGCCGCTGGGCAGGAGGTGCACAAGGCTCTTGACTGCCGTAGGGGGCACCTTGTAATCTGGCAGCTGTACCTACAGGAGAAGGGATATAACCCAGGGTTAAGAGCAGCATCTCTGCAGCCAGACTGCCTGGGTTTCATCCATGCCTCAGTTTCTTTTGTAGAATGGGGGCGTCCCCTAGGGTTCTTTAGAGTATTGAGAATTAATGCACATGAAGACAGAACAATCCCAGAATGCACAAAGGGCTCAGAAAGTGTTACTTTTATCTCCAGGGCAAAGGTGATGAAGGTATTCAAAAACAGAGGAAATATGAATGCAGCCGAGAGGTGCCTCTTTGCACCACACGCTACCCCCGCAGAAATTCAGCAGAACAGAGGAGGTGCCCTAGTCCACTGAAGAAGACCCCACCTCCTCTGCCCTGGGTGGCGGGCTCTGCCAGAGACCCCCTTTTCTGATTCTCTCTTTTCAGGACTCCCCTCTTGCTGGGTACTGACTTCACTGGATGTATTAATACATTTGTCCTGTTCCTGTTTAGCATTAGGGACCTGGGAACCCCTGTCTCAAGGTGGCTTTGCCCATACGGTTATGTCTCCGTCTTAAAGTTTTAAACCCTCTGGGAGCAATCTTATTCCTCATTTTTAGAGCAAGCATCATCCCAGTGTACTGAGACCACCACCTGGACTGGATCTGGCCCAATCCCAGTAATAACAGCAAGAATGGCAGCCAAGGCAGCAGCCGCATCTTTCAAGCACTCACAGCCTACCAGGTGCTGCTGGGCCAGTCCATGGCAGACCTGGGCTTGATCCCATGTCCTGCCGGTGTCTCTGAGCCTCAGGTGGGGATCCTGCATCCCTGCACAGGGTCAATGTGAAGATTCATTGTGACACAAAGCCTGTAATCCAGCATGTGGCATCCAGGCGCTCAGAAAAGGCAGCAGCCATCGTCTCTATGAGACAGGAAGTAGCAGGTCAACACAGAGAGTTGTGTCATCTGGAAGTGACCTCCATTTGGCCATGGGGGGTGTGGGACAGTTCTCCAGGCATTCGATTTCTTTCCCACAGTGTTTGTGTAGTTCAAGCAAACACTCTGGCGTTTCCTGGTCATGCAGGCCCCCCACTGTTGGGGAGCAGGGGTCAGTCCACAAAACCACCAGTATGGGTGGGAGTTAGACCAAGGTACCCCGTCCACCGAGGCCTGCGGGAGAACATAGAACTGGTTGGCTCTATACCTGGGTTTTTGTGAGGAAGGAAGGGCTATAAAAATGAATTTTTAATGGAAAATCTGAAATATGTTACTGCTATATTTAGATTTTTTTTTTCTCGAGGTATAATTTACATAGAGTAAAAGGCACAGGTCTTAAGCACACAGTGTGAGTTCAGTGACTTTTGACAGATGTATGCTTGGCTGTTTATCAAGGTGTCCACCCATGATGGGCAGCTGGGGACAGTCACTCCCAGCCTGGACTCAATCAAAGCCCCCCAAGCTCTCTACCTCCCCTCATTCTCTGTAGAGTGGGTGACTCAGTCTTCATGCCCTACCCTTTAGCACATCCTTCTCTGCTGCTTAATCCACCCCTGCTGGGTTGGGGAGGCCTGTGAGTCAGAGCTCTGCAGTTATTGAGGCCAAGGCCATCCCCTGGTTATCGAGGCCAAGGCCTTCCCTTGGAAGATCGGGGAGCTTTGCCCTTTTCCATAATAATAATTGTGATGAGCTACATTTGACCCCCATTTAGAACCTTCCGGAGTATTTCCAATTAGATGATTGCTTTGTTTGACATTTACCACAGGCCTGAGAGACTGGTCTTGGCTCCAGTTTTCAGATAAGAGGTCAGAAGTCACTTGTCCACAAGCCAAACAGCTGGGAAGTGGGGGCCAAGCCCGAGCCCCGGCTGGCTGACTCCAGCCCTGCCTGCCACATCTCTGTCTCAGCACAGCACTCAGCACCCTCACTGCACACCTGTGAGAGCCCTGCACTGAGCTGGGGGTCGGGTATGAGCAGAACAGTGTCCCTGCCCTCATGGAACAGACACACTGGCTCCATGGTTACATCCTTGTCCAGGAGCTGCATAGGGACTGTGCCCCTAGGACCGCTGTTCATGGAGTGGCTGGCTTCCTGTGACCTGACTCCACTGTGGGAAGAGCAAACTCATGCCTGCCGGGGGGACACCTCCCACCACTGTCATCCACCAAGCCCAGCCTGGTTAGGACCTGGGCTGTGCTGACTTAGGAGACTCTGTGTGATCCAGACTTTGTTCCTCTCCTTCTGGAAGGACTGTGGGTGCTGGAGCTGACAGTCTGCATTCAAACCCTGGCTCTGCTCTTTAACTCTGTGTGGCATTGGTCAAGTGGCTTAACCCATCTTTGCCTCAACCTCCCCATCTGTAAAATGGGGATGATAATAATCGGACCTACTTCATGGGGTTATTGTGAGGATTAAACTAGCTAAGTCATGTGTACAACAGAGTCTGGAGCATGTGGTATATGCTCAAGAAGTATTAGCAAAGGTGTAGTTATTTATTAAAATACATAATAATTATAATGTTATTGTTATTTAGGCCTTTGGCATGGGGAAGCTGGCTTATAAACCTACAACTCACCAAGAGCCTTAGAGGTCTAAGAAGGTGCCTCCTTGTTACAAGGTGGCTGCTGCAGCACCAGCCATTATCTCCACTTTCCAGGCAAGAAGGTGGGGAAAGAGCAAAGCTCTTTTTCTTTAAAGGACAGTCCTCCTTGGGGACGTTTTTCTATACCTCACTGGCCAGAACTGGGTCACATGGGCAACCCTAGCTGCAAGGGAGGCTGGGAAATCATATTTTTAGAAAATGGGACTCCTTGCTCTTGCAAATTAAAGGAGATAGGCTGCAAGAGGGGTGGGGTCTGCCCCATCTCTTTTCACCACCTGGTATGGACACTTCCTTTCCTCTGAATGGATACACCACACCCCCTTGCCCTTGGGGGAGTGGCACCTGGGGACCTCCACTGCCTGGCCTGCCTGCTGGCAGGGTTGCCCCCAGGGGGCAGCACCGTTGGTGACTGGCAGCTCCCCTGGGGCAGTAGCACCACCGTCTCCCAGGCAGCACTTACTTCTGGCTTCTGAGGCTGAGAGAACTCTGCCGAGTCTGTAGCTGCTTTTGGTCCCCCTGCCCAGAGGTCCAAGGGCACTATGGTTGCCTAGTGTCGGCAAAAAGATACACAATTGATCCTTCCTTTCTTTTTTGTCCTGGGCAAGGGCCAGAACCGTTTCTCTGGAAACGATGGCTCTTTCCTCAGCAGCTCTCCTGCCTTTGGCAAAAGGCTTCCTGCTGTCAGTGGGTCACTGGGCCTCGGCTGTACCCAGGCTTCAGGAACACCTCTTTCTTTTCCATCTCACACCCTCTAGCCCAGCACCGACCAGAACTTAGTGCAGTGATGGCAGCGGTCTGTATCTGCACTCCAGTACCCTAGCCACAAGCCACGCATGTGCTCTTCACATGTGGCTAGTGCAGCTCAGGAACTGTTTGTTTTATTATTTCATTTTAATTTACTTACACTTAGATAGCCACCTGTGCCTAGTGTCTACTGTGGCGAGCAGTGCAGCTGCAAACTAGAGCTCAGGCCTCTGTTGCCGCCAAGCAGAGAAACACGTAATCAGTAGCATTCATTTAGATTTGTAAAGAATGGGCCCCTTTAAGGGCACTGATATTATGAAGGCCCAGAGAGGGACAGTGATTTGCCCAAGGTCACACAGCAAGATAGAAGTTCCTCTGAGGCAGAAACCCAAGTTGGCTAACTCCTGCTTCTTCATTGTTTCTCAAGAATGTGGTTGGTCCCCTCGGTGCAGAGGGAAAGGCAAGCGGGGATATCAGTGGCATGCACACAACACTCCGTGTTCTGGGCATGTTTAAGTTCTTTACATGTGTGTCTTGTTTATTCCCATCACCCCCATTTTACAGGTGAGGTCCCTGAGGCCCAGGGAGGGGAAGGGGCTGTCATCTTGGAGCTTAGGCCTTGTGTGCTTGCAGTCGCAGGGCTGTCTGTGCTCGTGGGAGGATCCAGGGCGTGGAGATCTGGGCTTCCACACCCAGCTGGGGCAGGAGCAGTTACTAAGCTCTGATAAGCCTCTCTCTTTCCACTGAGTTGTTTTTCCAGCCTGGTCTCCTAAGACTTGGCTCCCGTAGGTGCCACACCTGGGTGTCCTGCCCTCCTAGCTTCCACCCTGCTTGTTCAAAGCTGGATTTCAGGGCCAGCCCGGTGGCGCACTTGTTAGTGCGGCACTTGGGAGCGTGGTGGCGCTCCCGCCGAGGGTTCGGATCCCATATAGAGACCGGTCCGCTCGCTGGTTGAGTGCGGTGCGGGCGTGACACCGAGGGTTGCGATCCTGTTGCCGGTCGCGGTGCGGGCGCGACACTGAGGGTTGCAATCCCGTTACAGGTCACGAAAAAAGACAAAAAAAAAAGGGGGGCAAAGCTGGACTTCAGGGGCGGGGCCTAGGTGTCAGGTACACCTGCTAGGAAGGTGAGCTTAGGAGAAATCTGCCTTTGCCGCTGTTTGCCAAGGAGGGGGGCCATGACACCGGCCCTGCCTCGCTCTCTGTTCTCATCTCAGTGCAGGGTTCAGAGAAGGCCATGCTAGACTGCTCCATGCCCTCACCACCTCCCTCCTGTGAGGTGCTCTAGCAGAGCCCACTCTCGTGATCACCCCAAAATTTCATGGACCAAAATCCCCCTGGGATGGAAGTAGCGTTGTTGGATGCCCCTGTTAAATTTGAATTTCAGATAAATGATGAATAAATGTTTAGTCTAAGTCTATCCCAAGCAGTATTTGGGACAGACTTATACTAAAGATTATTTGTTATTTATCTGAAATTCAAATTTAATTGTGCATCTGAGGTTTTTTGTTCATTTGTTTTGGTGTGGGTTTTTGCTTTACTTTGTTGTGTTTTGCTAAGTCTGGCAACTCTAAATGGGCGGCATCATCCCCGTGCAGCATGCATGACACCTGAGACCCAGAGAAATGATGAGGTTTGCACGATTTCACGACAAGGCCCTAACTGCTGTCGGATTCAAAGCCAGGTCTGTTTGAATCCACCGCCTTCTGTGTAGGCGACTGTAAACAACCTTGATGGCTTCATCAGGGCAGAGTGACCCAGAAGTCACTTCCCTAAAAAAAAAAAATCAAACAAACAAAAACAAAAAATAAATCTGTCTTCTCCCTGCATAGTAATATAAATATACGTGGACATATGTTAGCAGTCACAGTTTTAGTGTGAACAGGGACCCTGGCAGGATGGGTGATTGTGCAGTATGGATGATGGGAGAAAATTCCAGAGTTTTAGGTACTGCTAGAGATGGCAAGCTAAGCATGGCCTGGGTTAAGACCTCTTATAATCTGACCTGTCTAGCCTTTCTTCTCTTCCTCACCTCCTACCCATTTACTGATCACTCAGAGCCCTCTGGCTTTCCAGCCTCCTCACCTTTGCTTATGCTGGTCTCTCTTTTCCCTGCCCACCCATCTTCCAAGCCCCATCTTAAACCCAACCACTTTCTTGAGGATGTCCTAGTGCTCCAAGCACTAGGCCCCTCCGTATTTTTGCTTGTTGGTGTGTGCTGGTATTTGCTGGAGGCTTCTTGAGGCCAAAGGTGTTCCCTTCTCCCTCTGGAGTATAGGTGGCCCAGACATGTTTGCCTGGAATGAGGGCAGGGGAGCAGCCCCAAAGCAAACCTTTTGCTTTGCAGTGTTGCTCAGAGCCCTGGGCCGTTCCCAGCCTGCACTCAAGTCCATCAGCCCAGGAGCAGCTAGGTGCGTCCCTGCAGATGGCCTGCGTCCCTGGGTGCAGGGCTGCCTTCCATTGTATTCATGGTCCGGGAGCACCATCCTGAGGGCAGATCCTGTCTGTGGCATTCACCCAGGGATCCCCGTACCTGGAGTGACATGTGGCCCGGGGCAGGTGGCCATAAATACTTGTCGAGTGGATGGAGTCATTCCACAAATATCGCTGAGCACCTGTGATGTGCTGGGCACATGCTGGTCCCAGCACTTGAGGTCCAGCCGTGAATGAGATGGTGGCGCAGATGTCCCACCGGGCCCTGCTCTCAGGGAGCTGTGCTTCCACTTCACACATGGATGGAAACAAGGGAGTCCCCCAGTCAGTGAGGGTTTGCCCAGGCTGTGTAAAGTACTGCCACAGCTGGACAGGAGGTGGGGCTGTTTGGGGTCTCTCGAGGTAATGACTGAGACCTACAGACAGGAGGAAGCTCCCTGTGCTAGGGCCCTGAGGAGGATGATTCTACACCTTCCAGAACGGAAAGAACAGGGTGGCTTGAGGGAGGCCTGGGATAGGCAGCTGATCCTCCAGATAGGACAGGAGTGAGATTGTGTGCTTTGCCTTTCATTGGGGCCCTGGAGCTTCTGCAGGGAGAGGGGACTGGGGTTAAGGAGGAGCTGGAGGGCAGGGAGGTGGCATGGGAGGCCTCCCCTCTTCCTACAGGGGACCCAGCATGGCCTTAGGGGAGGTGCTGCAAGGTGGGGAGTTGACAACACCTTTTCTCAAGGCCCCTGGTGGTGGAGGAGGGTGCCCAGCCTCGGGGCCTCAGCCCTGCTCTGCTTTGGTCTGGCCCCAGGCCCCTGGACCTGGCTTTGTCAGAGGATACTGCCCCCCACCCCCATCCCCACCCCCACCTCCAGAGAGTCAGGAGGGCCTTAGTGCCTTAGAGAATGACAACACCGGCACCATGAGGGGCTACCTCCTGCATCTCATGGGAGCCTCACAAACCCATGAGGGTAAGACCCATTTTACAGATGGGGTGTCTGAGGCCTGGTGGGGGAGGAACATGCTTATCACCACACGCCTGGCTGGGGACCTAGTGATTCCAAAGCTGTGCCCCAGCCACACGTCTTCTGTGACCCTCACAGGCAAGGACCGCACCCCCGGACTCCCACAGGGCACACATCTCTTCTCGGCGGCAGGGACACTGGTTGCTCTCATGCTGCATGTGTCCAGTCTGGCCCAGGCTGCTCTTGTCCCCTCCCCAGCTCCTTCTTTGAGGTGAAACAGGGAAGTGAGGGGGCATGGAAGGGACAGTCGTGGGGGGGGACAGCTTGTGGCCCGGCACAAAGCTGGTTGGTTGTGGTTCCTTCATCTGTTTAATTCAACAGATGCTTATCAAAGGCGGCTGAGCGCCAGGTGCTGTTCTAGGTGCGGGAAAGCACAGGGAACAACACAGACTGACGACCCTGCCCTCGTGGGCCTTACACACAGCCAGGAAACAGACAGATACACGTGGCCTGTTGAATGCTGATGAGGGCTACAGGGAAGGGGCAGGAGGAGGCCAGAGCGCAGGGGACAGGGCAGAGTGTGCTGCGTGTCCGCCATGCGCAGCGGTGGACACAAGCCCTCCAGCCCCACCCACCCCTGGAGCTTCCCTTTGGCTTGGGAAAGAGATGAATAAATAAAGTTGAGGCAGTGTCAGGGCGGTGAGGGAAGGACTGCCTGGGGAGGTGACGTGGAGAGGAGACTTGGGTCACAATGAGGAGGTGGCCGCAGGAAGGACCGGGAAAGGGTGTTCCAGGAGGAGGGCACTGCAGGGCAAAGGCCCTGAAGCTGGAAAGAATTTGGCCTGTCGTGAAGAGAGGGACAGTGTGGCTGGCGGGTGGGAAAGGGGAGAAAGCGACCCTGAGTTGAGGAAGGAGGCGAGGCCAGACCCTCGGGGGCCTGCGTCCAAGGCCGTCAGAACGTCCTGCAGTCGGTCTAATGATGCGCTCTCCTGTACAGCCCCCTGAGGAGGCCTCACCTGCTGCCTCCAGCACCCTGTGGCAGCTCAGCGTTGTAGCTCAGGTGAGCAGGCCTGGGTGTGGGTGTGCTGATCGGACCGCAGGACTGAGATGGCCCACGACACCCCAGTGGGCACGCCTCTCACCGTGGGAGGATGGCCCATCTGGGTACCTCTGCAAGGCATTCCAGAGCCTGAGGGGACACCGTGTCCTCCTGGGCCTCAGCATACAAGGGACTCACTGTATGAAGGATTGGATTTAAGTGCTATTTCTGGTCACCGTTCCTGCAGGACAGCCAGGTGTGAATGATGGAGTTCTGTGCTGCACCAGGCTGAGCTCCTAAAGGTCATTTGTTCTACGAGATGTGTTGAGTGTGTTTTTTTAGGGCTGTTTCCTGCGTGTGAGATCAGGAGCTCAGGCTCTGGATCCAGCCAGGATGTGGTTCACATCCCTGCTCTGCTACCTACTAATTTTATGACTTACTGGATTACTTAATTTTTCTGAGCCCCAATATCCTAATCTGTAAAATGGGGGTTCTGATGGTACTTGCCTAAGAAGGTTTTGGTGGATTTAATGAGATAATGCACATAAAGCTTATTAACTCGGTTTGCTGCCAGCTTGTGGTTATAATGCTGCCTCCTAAGACTCTGGGACGCTGGGATGGATGCTCCCAGTACAGTGACAGCAGCAGTGGCTGGAGTGGGGGTCTCACCATGTGCACGCTGCAGAATGTGGGGGTGTCTTCCTTGCACGACTGGGGTTGGGACTCTTTGGAATAAGGTAGTGGCTTTGGGATGGGGGGAGACTCTTCCCTGTACATGTGTAGGAAAAGCCAAAACCCCTTCAAACTGTCCCCACAAAAATTTAGTAAGCTGTAGCCAGCGTTCCCATCCCTAACTATGTGTCCTTCTCCCCTAGTGCTCCTGCGGGAAGAAGTGTCTCGGCTCCAGGAGGAAGTTCACCTTCTCCGGCAGATGAAGGAGATGCTGGCGAAGGATCTGGAGGAGTCGCAGGGCGGCAAGTCCTCTGAGGTCCTCTCAGCCACCGAGCTCAGGGTCCAGCTGGCCCAGAAGGAACAGGAGCTAGCCAGAGCCAAAGAAGCCTTGCAGGGTGAGTGGTGACACGGCCGCCCTTCTCTCCCCTGGGGCTTGGACCCAGGCCCTAGGGCTCCAGGAAGCCAGAGTCCCTCCTTCTGCAGGGAGAGTGGCGTGGACATGCGCGTCTCTCAGCACCCACCCCTAGCTGAGGTCACCTTGTCCCTTCTTTGGGTGGAATTCTGCATCTTGCGGGGTTGGGTGCAGATCTCATTCCCTCCTCCAGTGTGGCTACCGCATGTCGCCCATCACGGCTGGCCCTGCGGCACTCCCTCCAAGGTGTGGATGGCAGGTGGGCATCTTTCTGGACCAGAATGCTGACTCAGCAGCTGAGTCTTGCTTTCCCAGCATTCTTGGGGTCCTTTGGTGTCTCCCATCATGCGACAGTGTGGATTGTGCTGGTTTCTGTGCTGGAGGACACGGCTGTGTCCCGTGCCTCACTCTTGCTCACCGTGGTGGGCTCTCCCAGGAAGGGCTTGGGCCTTTTCTCACATTGCTTGGTTCAGTGGAGCTTCCGTCTCAGACATGCAGCATCCAGCCCTGGGCCCGGGGGCAGGAGGTAGAAGATGATGTGATGCAGGTGTCCAGATGGTCTCTTGACAAGATGGACCATGGACCCATAACTACCGTGTGGCCAGTGTGTCTTCAGACAGAAATTGCTTTGGGAAAGGAGGGAACTAATGGGCCATGTGTTCAGCCTGGTTTTCCTGGAACCCGCTCAAGACCCCAGCATCTGCCCACACTCTGTGCAGTTGGGGAAAGGTTATTTGAGAAAGGCTGGTGGGTATCATCTAACCTGTCAACTGGCTCCACAGTGCATGGAGAACTCAGGCATGGAGCATTTGGGGATAAGACAGCATTTGGAGTCTGCATCGATCCTCTTGCACCCCCTTAGTGTCTTTGCTTCTCCTGAAAATAAATAAAAAGACTTAAAACTTTGTAACCTGCTTTCCACTTACTATTTACTAGAACAATGAGTACTCTTTAAAAATCCCATTTGTTGGGCTGGCCGGGTAGCTCGTTGGTTACAGTGTGGTGCTGATAACACGAAGATCCAGGGTTCTACCCCTGTACCAAAATTATTTAAAAAATAAAATTTTATTTCTGAAGCCAAAGCAGGTTTATTAGGTTGATACCATACTACTATAACAAACAGACCCCAAAACAGAGTGGCCTAAAGAATCTGTTTCTCCTTTATCCCCTGGTGAGCATTTCACGCTGGTGGGCATCTGCGATCCTGGGTCTGCAAGGGACCTAAGGAAAGAGCCCAAATCGACAGCCAGAGATTTCCCTTGGTTATATGGCCAGGCCCAGCTGCAGGGGGTGCTGGGAAATGTAATTTCTATCCAGGTGGCCGTGTTCCAGCCATGGTTCTTTAACAGGGTGTGGAGGGGAGAGTAGATTTTGTTGGGCAGTAGTTGGCTCAGTCAGAGCAGGTCTTCCTGGCCACAGGTGTGATGTGGGCAGCAGGCTGAGAGGTTGTGCAGTGCCCAACCCGCCGTCCTCCTGGAAGCTGGGAAATCGTCATTAGCCTGTACATAGAGTATTGCCACACTCTTTATAGGAGTTCTTCTCAGCAATACATGTTCCTCTCAAAGGCAGGTGGACAGCCCTCTTCTGTTGAGGTTTTGTTTCCAGTGGGGCCGCTGAGACTGTGTTCTGGGTGGTCTTTTCCAGCTGTAGTGGACCTCGGTGTGTACGGTGGCCCAGCTGACAGTGCATGCTTGGGAAGTCGTTTTGCCAGTGGTGCACGTTCTCTGTAGGCATCCATCCAGCAGTATATGCAGATCTCTGGGAGCCTCCCTCCACGCTCAGCTTCCCTGGGCCTCATAACATCCTTTCCCCTTCTCAGGATGGAGACCCAAGTCTCGGAATCTCCCATGAGAAAGTGCTGCTGGGCCCAGGCTATGCGAGCTGGTGTCCCTCAGTCTTGCTAAGCTTTAAGCTCCTGTGGAGGTTCGGGAACAGCCCAAGGAGCAGCCAAATACTATCTCAACCACCTTTCCTGGTATGAAGTCCAGGGACAGAGAAACCTCTCTCAGCTGTTCCTGGACCCAGAGGAATGGGCAGAGGAGTGAGCAGAGACTCGTTTTCCCCAGCACTCCCCCAGATGCTTGGACACACAACCTAGCCTCCCCAAACCTCAGTTTCCTGATCTGAGTGATGGGACGGTAATGGTGGCTTCACAAGAGGTTGTGAGAATTAAACGAGGTAATGTCTGCAAAGCAGATAGCATAGTTCCTGCTATTATAATGTGCACCCTTCTCCCTTTAACCCATGAGGCACAGAGCTATACAGGCATTTCTCTCTAACTTTCTAACTCTGTGCCATAAGATTTTTATCCATCACCAGAGGTATTCAGCATTGCCCAGGAACCCAGAGATCCACCTGATGGGGCGGCTCTTTGTAGGATTAATGACATACGCATCAAGGACTTGCGAGTATTCCTTAAAGGAAAGTTTTACTGAGCTCCTATTCTGTGCTGGACTCTTCTGAGCATGTTATCTGTCATTCACCCCAATCCTGCTGGGAGCTATTAACCCCCTTTCACAGATGGAAACAACTGAATGAGGTTCAGGGAGGTTAAGTAACTTGGCCAAGGTTACAGAGCTTATTAGCAGCAGAGGCAGAGACTTTTCTGCTGCACCAACACACCTCATTGTCCTCTGGATGCGGTCACTGGGAATGAAGTTGGCTTGGATGCAGGAGGCTGTTGTAGCTCAGAATTGGGGACAGCAGTTTTTGGAGTCAGATCTGACCTTAAATCCTAGATCTACCGCTTATTGGCTATGTGACCTTGGATACACTTCTTAACCTCTCTGAACCATGGTTCCTTTGCTGAGGGTAATAATAATTCTTGGGGCTATTAGTAGCGACTTTATAGGGTTATTGTGATGATTAAATGAGATATAAAGTGCTTGGCTCAGTGCCTGGTACCAGTCTGTTGACTTCCTCAGGCCTCCTTAGTTTCATGATTTCTCCAAGAATCAAGACATCACAGAAATGATGATAACGAAAATTTGTTTCTTTCTTTTTTTAATCTCTTAACAGCATGTCAAGTGTGTTGAACATTTTCACACAACAATAAATACTCCTTGAAAACATAATTTTTAATGACCACATAATCTTCTACCAAATGGAGGTACAATAATTTATTTAGCCATTTTCCTGTTATTGGACATTTAAATTGTTTTCATTTCTCTCTCTCTCTCTCTCTCTCTCTCTCTCTCTCTCTCTCTCTCTCTCTCTCTCTCTCCCCTTCTCTCTCTCTCTCTCTCTTTGCCATTATATAACACTACAATAAAGATCTGCATATGTAAATCTATTTATTTTCTGAGAATAGCATTTCTCAAGCTTTTTGGTCTCAAGACCACTTTACACCTTTACAGAGTTCAGGACCCCAGAGCTCTTGTTTGTATGGTTTAGATCTATTGGCATTTACCACTTTAGAAATTAAAACTGGAAAAAAAATGTCTAAATCTTTAACAATTTATTTTTTAAATAATAATAATGAACTCACTATATGCTAACATAAATAAAATTATTTTTTAATGAAAAGTAACTATATCTTCCCAGACAAAA
>NW_007729173.1:95304-104977 GCF_000696425.1 Galeopterus variegatus
TGTCTAAATCTTTAACAATTTATTTTTTAAATAATAATAATGAACTCATTATATGCTAACATAAATAAAATTATTTTTTAATGAAAAGTAACTATATCTTCCCAGACAAAAAGATCTGAGTAAGAAGAGCAGTATTGTTTTTGGCATTTTTGCAAAACATTGATGCCTGGCTTCTAGCAGATTGTTGAATTCTTATCTCTGCTCCTTCAGTCTACTGTGATTTGTTGTTTGGGTTGAAACTTGGCATCACACAGATATACAGGTGGAAAAGAGGGGAGTGTATTAATTGCCTTATTACATAGTTGTGAATATTCTTTTATACCACACCAAAACTCACTGGGTGGTAGTTTCTTGAAGATTCATTACAATGTAGAATCTGAAACCTTATCCAGTGAAGTCTTTGTACTCTGTCATATTAAAATTCACTGGCGTGATTTGCACTTTTAATGGAAATTTTACCTGCACATTTTTTTAACAAAACGCATTGATCATTTGGAAAATATTTTTTCACTGAGTTGCACAGATCTTCCAAATGTTGACATGTCTCATTATGCAATAACAAAAAGTCATATTTGTTAATGTCACCACCAATCTCATCAGAAAAGTCTGTAAGTATTGAGAAGCTGCTGAAGTCATGATGGCAGATCTAGTTTGTCAAAATTCTAATTTTTTGCTTGAAAGCCCAAGTTTTATGGTTGAGAACATACACTTTCTGTTGTTTTCCTTGAGGTAACAGGCTTCCCCAGTTCATTTGTAAACGTAGTTCATTGGTTTGCCAGATACCATGGCTTGTATGTAAGTCGCTCTTTCAAGTACAAATGGTGTTCTGTGAAAAAGTGGCTAGTTTAGCATGCAACTCAAACAGACATACAAAACGTTTTTCCTTGGGACAGTCATTGTACTTCTGTCTGCAGCAAAAGAGTTTTAAATGTACTTAGGGGATCAAGCTTTGATAAAATGAATCATTTTATTGCTTTATCAAGGACATTCTTAAGTAAAGCTGTCTTTTTTTTTTTTTTTAACTGTGATGTGTGGTATAAAGAACATAATGACTGCTAATACAGTTTGGTGCCACTGCCATGATTTCTGCTGAGATGTTAGCATTTTACCCGCCATTGTTTTTGCACCAACCATGCAAATACTAACACAGTGAGAAAGGCAAATATCATCATTGTATTCTTATGAAGATGGTTTTCCTCACAAAGCCCTGAAATGATATTGGTGGTAGTCGTGTTGGTGTGGTGACAGCTGGCATTTTTGAGCATTTTTTACATGCCACACACTGCAGAACTCTAACTCATTTTATCCTCACAACAACTCCTTGAAGAAGGTACTCTTATTTCCCCATTTTATAGAAGAGTGCAAGTAGCAAGATGCTGTTAATGTGCCAAGGTCACCCAGCAGTACTAATTAGAGCAGGGCTTGAACTTCAGCAGTGCAGCTCTGGAGGCCTTCTGTGACGCTGGCCAGGACAGAGAGGGTATTGCTGCAGGGGAAATAGCTTGAACAAAGACAAGGAGACCAGTCTGTGGGTGGGGGTGGGGAAGGGCACCTGATATTGAGGCTTTGCTATAGGGGGATGGTGGGGGGTGATCATGGTAAACCTCAGGGACCGCACCCTCAAGGGACCATAGAGGTTCTGAACAAGAAGATCGGTATGAGAAGTGGGGCATTTTAGGCTGTCCCCACTTCTTTTCCCACCCTCTGCCTGCCTTTTCAGCCTCGTATCTGTCTTCCTAGTTTGGGGACGTATGCGCAGCTCTGTCCGTGTGGCTCCTGGATGTTCCTCCAGTGTCACCTCCCTTCTGTCCTCTCAAGGTCTTTGCACTTGCACCCTATTCTCTCCCAGCCTCCTGATGGTCCTCTCCTTGAGTCCCAGATCAGGCCTCACGTCCTCTAGGAAACATTTTGGAACAACTTTTCTGTCCAATAGGTTCAGGGCCTGTAGTTGACAGAATAATGTCCTCCTCTCCCAAAGATGTCTGTGTCCTAATTCCTGGAACCTGTGAAAGTGCTAGGTTACATGGTGTAGGGGATTGAATTATGTCCCCCAAAACTCACTGAAGTTTGAATTGTGTCCCCCAAGTTTTATGTATTAGAAACTTAGCCCCCACTGTGACTGTTAAGAGGGTGGGAAATCCTACTATGGTAATTCAAGGTGGAGCCCTGAACAGGTGATTGTATTGTAGGATCATATTGTAGAGAATGGATTAAAAATGGTGGTCAGAGGCATGGTTCTGAGGGCTTTAAAAGGAGAGAGAGGAGAGTCTGTCTCTCTCTCTCTCTCTCTCTGCTGTCTCTGCTTCCACTTTCTTGCAATGTGAGACCCCTGGGTCACCGTCGCCACCACCAGATGAACTTTGGACGGCTCAGGCTCAGAGACTAAGCAATAAATTTCGTTTTCTTTATAGATCACCCAGTTGCAGGTATTTTGTTATCAGCAATAGAAATGGACTAATACACACAGCAAAAGGGAATTAAGGTTGCAGATGCACTTAAGGTTGCTAATCAGAGAGGTGTCCTCGAGATGAGATTAGCCTGGATTACCCGGTAGGCCCAATGCAATCACAAGGGTTCTTAAAAGTGGAAGGGGAGGCAAGAGAGTCAGAGGCAGAGAAGGACATGTGACAACAGAAGCAGAGGCTGGAGCGATTCAATGTGAGAATTCACCCCTCTGTTGCTGGCTTTGAAGGGGGAGGAAGGGGTCACAACCCAAGGAGTGCGTGCAGCCTCTAGAAGCAGGAAAAGGCAAGGAAACCGATTCTCCCTAGAGCCTCCAGAAGGAATGCAGTCCTGCCGACACCCTGATTTTAGCCCAGTGAGACCCATTTGGGGCTTCCAGCCTCCAGAACTAGAAGATAATAAATATGTGTTATTTGAAGCCACTGCATTTGTGACAATTTGTAACAGCGGGAGTAGGTAACTGATATAGGGCCTCTCCTCCCCTAGAACCGGCAGCCTTAGTTGCTGCCCTCACTCAGGACTTAGCACATGTGGGGTCGTCTGCTTCCTTTTGGGGCCCCTGCAGAGCACAGCACCCTGCACTGGGCTGGCCTCACCAGCTGCACAAAGCAGACGCTTGCCAAGTGCGAAGGAGAAGAAGCAATGCCTGAGTTTCTTCTCTTTAGTAGAAAGAGTAAGGCCTCAGAACGAGTCACCTGCCCTAGAGCTCTTGGAAGGAAGCAATCTTTATTATTTATTTCGTGTGCTTGTTCACCAAACATTCCCTGAAAACTTCCCCAGGCTAGGACCGATGCCCAAGCCTGTGGTTCGGAGAATTCCAGGCCCTGCCCAGAATCTAATGGCCCGCCTAGAACCCACTACACACTCAATGCAGGTTGGATGAATGATTATTTTTTTAAATGGCCAATAAGGCCTGCAGATGGGACTCTATGGCGTAGACATTCCTGCTTCCAGGAGTTCTAGGCTGCGAGAATGTCTTAGGCCCAATGGGATTGGGGGGTTGAGAGTGGGGAACCACTGTCCTTTAAGTTCCTAGCACGTGCAGCCATGGCCCGTCTGCCTTTGAGAATGTAACCAGGTCTGCAGGCAGTGGGGTAGTACGTGGTTCAAGTGGCTGTGGAATAGGATGATGCGTCATCCATGCTGGGTGGCAAGTCTTCTTGCTTTCTTATACATGCGTCCTTGTCACCATTGTGCTGTGTGGGTTTGAAAAGCTACTTGATGTTTTCTTTTTTCCTTTCCACACCTGCAGTCCATTCCTTGTCTCATTCCTTCCATCAAAGACCGGTTCATCCTCTGGGCACTTTATCGCCCTGGGTTGAACGTGTATGTTCCTCTTCAGTAATTCATACGCATGAAGCTACCACGGCATCTTAAGCCCCCAGATCTAGCCTGGTGGCCCTCAGAGCTGCTGCAGGGACCTTCCCAGAGCCAGCCCTTCTGTCCCACATCCCTGATGTGGAGGACTCTTAGCTGGTAGATCTCAGAACTCAGTGGAAGCTTCCAGAAAGTTTAACTCTACAGACAGAACATCTTCTTAATATACTACTGACTGCTTTTAAATAATGTTAACAGATCCCCTTTGAAGACTTCTTAGACTCCAAATTTGATACAGTTGACAATAATTTATGGTCAGGTGGAAGAAATGCCCAGAATCTTTCCTGTTCTGTTTCACTGTCGGCTGGGCGTGTGTCCCCAGCAGCCCAACCCTGGCGGGTTCACATGACGGCTGGATTCCTAAAAAGGACACATACCCTAATGCACAAGTACTTTTAAAAATAATAATGATAAACATTTAATTTAGAATAGTTTGAGGTTTACAAAAAAGTTGCAAAGATAGTACAGAGTTCCTGTACACCCAGTGTCCCTGCAAAGATCCACTTTTTAGATTACACTGCACAAATGTTTTATTTTTTTATTTAAAATATTTTTATTTTTTATTTTTATTTTTATTTTTTATTTTTTTTAAACGAAGGAAAAAAATCACAAATTCATTTTTTTTTTTTTTTAAAGATGACCAGTAAGGGGATCTTAACCCTTGACTTGGTGTTGTCAGCACCAGGCCCAACCAGTGAGCAAACCGGCCATCCCTATATAGGATCCGAACCTGGGGCCTTGGTGTTCTCAGCACAACACTCTCCCGAGTGAGCCACGGGCCGGTCCTAAATTTAATCCAATTGATAAGGAACAAATTTAGCACTCAAAGGTGGACGTCTTAATGCACAAAGAACTCTTAAAGATGAATTAGAAAAATCTAAGCAGAAATTTGGTGAGGGACATGAGCAGATAAGTCACACACCCCAAAGAAACACATGTGGCTAATAAGTACATTCTAAGATGTTGTTGTGGGGGTGCAGGAGGGAGGGGGCTGGCCCTCAGCTCCTGTCTCAAGTCCCAAGACCCGGGGCAGCTGGCTCCGTTGTTTGCCTGGTTGTGGGCGGGTGTGAGGCTTGAGGCCCTCAGCCCCTGTCTCAGGACCCTGGGCAGCTGGCTGCATTGCCTGCCTGGTTCACAAATGCTTTTAAAGCCATCTCATGCATCATGTTTGCTGATGTCTCAGTGGCCAAAGCAAGTCACCTGACCAGGCCTGGTGTCATATGGGCAGGGACTCTGCATGGTGGGTTCCTTGGCAACCATTACTATGACAGTCACCATAGAGATCANAGTGAGCTAACCGGCCATCCCTATATAGGATCCGAACCTGGGGCCTTGGTGTTCTCAGCACAACACTCTCCTGAGTGAGCCACGGGCCGGTCCTAAATTTAATCCAATTGATAAGGAACAAATTTAGCACTCAAAGGTGGACGTCTTAATGCACAAAGAACTCTTAAAGATGAATTAGAAAAATCTAAGCAGAAATTTGGTGAGGGACATGAGCAGATAAGTCACACACCCCAAAGAAACACATGTGGCTAATAAGTACATTCTAAGATGTTGTTGTGGGGGTGCAGGAGGGAGGGGGCTGGCCCTCAGCTCCTGTCTCAAGTCCCAAGACCCGGGGCAGCTGGCTCCGTTGTTTGCCTGGTTGTGGGCGGGTGTGAGGCTTGAGGCCCTCAGCCCCTGTCTCAGGACCCTGGGCAGCTGGCTGCATTGCCTGCCTGGTTCACAAATGCTTTTAAAGCCATCTCATGCATCATGTTTGCTGATGTCTCAGTGGCCAAAGCAAGTCACCTGACCAGGCCTGGTGTCATATGGGCAGGGACTCTGCATGGTGGGTTCCTTGGTGTTTGCTGATGTCTCAGTGGCCAAAGCAAGTCACCTGACCAGGCCTGGTGTCATATGGGCAGGGACTCTGCATGGTGGGTTCCTTGGCAACCATTACTATGACAGTCACCATAGAGATCAATTTAAATAGAAATGTTTCCAGAATCTGCCCTAGAGTCTAGGGTTCTGGTCACTGACAATCTACACATTGCAGCAAACTTTGACTCCTCTGCTTTTTATGCAATCCATTTTTTTGTACCTGAGGTACTGTTGTCCTCCTCCCCACCTGGGATTTTTAGCACAGAGTCTTGGACTCTGAGTTGGAAAGGCAGCCCATACAGTCCCTGTCCCCAAGCATCCCTCTCTCTCACCCTTGCCACCTGCTGGGGCCAGAGTCCCCTACACAGCCTCCCTGACAAATGCCCTTCCAGCGTCTGCCTCAACGTTTCAGATCAGATTCTTAGTAGATTCCAAGATTAAGCTTCTAGTTATGGAAATCTTCCATTTATCCTGAGAAAAACTGAAAGACTGGTTTGTTTGAAAATACACAGACACCCTCTAGGACTCACCCGCACATACTTGTTTTGCAAACATTTGCCAGAGTTGAACCGTTCTTCCCTGTTTGGGGGGTGGGCAGTATGCCCATTTTGTAGCTGGGATGACTAAGGGGTGAACACATACCAACTGCTTTTGACTAATAATCACTTCAGCCGACATTTATTTAGCACTTGAAAAGTGACAGGCACGCTCCTCAATGCTCTGCCTGCATGAGTCATTGATCCTCCCAACAACCCTTGTTAGATGGATGTGTTCGTTAGCCTCAGTTTCCCCATCTACAAAATGGGGGTGAGAGAAGTTAAGGAATTTTTCTAAGGTCTCCTAGATAGTAGGTTTTGGGGCCAGGACTTGATCCCCAGAGTCTGGTTTCCAGACCTCCGATCTTCGAAGATATTTAGCAGATATTTTTCCGATTTTGAGGGTCTTAGGGGTAGTCATAGCAGTGAAGAGAAAGGGGAAAAGTAGGGAAGAAAGGAGAAAGAAGAGCAAATCTGGATTTGGGTGTCATCCGGAGGCTCCTAGAGGCACAGGATTTGTTGATGGATTCCCAGTCTTTGCTCTGGAAATTGTCCCAGGGAATAAAGTTTTCAAGGCTGGTCTTGGCCACGTGAGCCAGAAGCTCTTCTTCCTGCCCCCACCTCCTCCCCTCTGCAGTCCTGTGAACACTCTCCAGCCCCAGGAAATGCCAGTGGCCTCAGCTGCAGCAGAGGCCGTATTTAAGATGCGGGCAAGGGCCACAGACCCTGAGCCTCGGCTTTTAATTAATCCTCACTCCATTCTTAGGAAGGGTCAGAGATTGATCCAGCTGAATGGAAGAGAACAGAGCTCCATGTGAGAAAAGCCAGGCTTTCAAGCTGCCTATCAAAAGGCCTTGCCCAAGACCCCATTAAATTCTGTGCAGAGCGTGGCCTCCATCACTGTGCAGGTCCTCGTGCCCACCTCGCCACGACAGGGTCAGGACATGGCCCTGAAACCATGGCAGAAAAAGGAAAGCTATGTTGGCCTCCATCCCAGGAGAAGAGCTTTGGCATGAGCCCGGGAAGGGGTCGTCTTCAGAGCTGGCCTTGGGGGTGTTATAGGACACTTCCACTCTGTGGCAACTAAGTTTGGCTCAGTTGAGCTCTGGCCCAAGGTGACCGTGGACACAGGGTCAAGTGTGACAGGGGCCTCAGCCCTGATTGATTGGCTCCCCAAGGGGGAGGCTGCCCTGGCCTCAGACAGGGACCTAGATGTGAGCTTGCTCTGGAGAGCTGCCCCCAACGGTGGTCGGTGAGGAAAGGAGGAAGCAGGGCTTTGTGGGTCTTGACTGAAACATGGCGGGTGGGAGGGGAGATCAGGGACAACACAGTTTCACTCTGGCTCAGCAAAGCTGTTTGAGCACCTGCAGGACCAGCCCTGTGCTGAGCACTGTACATCTTCTCTTCACATTATCTTCAGAAGAACTCCATGACATAGATGGGACTAGCCTGACTTTATAGTTCGGGAAACTGAGGCTCCAAGAAGCATACAGTGTGTAAGTCTCAGTGTCTGGGCTTGAAGTCCCATGTCTGGCACAGAGCCCTCACCACTGCACCAGGTCATTCTCAATCAGTACAAATCTTTTTTGTGTTCGTAACATCTTACTAGAACCTCACACACTCATTCATTCAGCAAGTACATGTTGAGGTCCTGCCGTTTGCCAGGCATGGTTCTGGGCGCTTGGGGTGTATCTGTGAGCAAAACAGACAAAGATCCATTTCTCGTGGAGCTTACTTTCTGGAAGGGTGTGCCAATTACCACTGCTATGTAACAAGCTACCTCCGAATCTTAGTGGCATGAAACAACCAGCATGTTTCTTACCTCTCATGATCTTGTGTGTCAGGGACTTAGGGCTCGGCTGGGTGATTCTTCAGTTCCACGTGGTGTCTGTCAGTGGAGGTCCCTCTGTGGTATTCCACCGGAGAGGCTAAGATGGCTTCGCTCCCATGCCCAGTGCCTTGGCAGGGTGGCTTGTCTCAGCTGGGATCAACATCCAGCTGCCCATTCGAGGCCCCTCCAGCATGGTGATCAGCATAGTTCTTCCTGGAGGCTCAAGGCTCCCACAGAGTCCCAAGAAACCAAGGTGCAAGCTGCAAGGCCTCTTATGACCTTGTCTCCAAAGTCACTTAGCGTCACTTCCACCACATTCTGTTGGTGACAGCCCATTCAGATTCCACACTATAAAAAGCATGTGGTATAGGAGATACTATTGTGTTCATCTTTGTAAAAATATCTGCCGCAGAGGGGAAGGGGAAGGCAGACAATTAACATAGCGAAAAATATTTATAGCTGGCTGAAAATAACAAAAAGCAAAAAGTAAACTGTGCAGTGTGTTAGAAGATTGCAGGTAGTAAGGGGAAGTAGGTGTTCTAACATGAGGTATGACCCATCAGCTCCACTGCTAGGTATTTACTCACCTAGGAAATATACATCCATACAAAGACTTGAACACAAATGGTCATAGCAGCTTTATTTGTAACAGCCCCAAAGTGGAAGCAGCCCAGATGTCCATCAACAAAGGAATAAACAAACCCGAACATCCTACAATGGAATCCTGCTCAGCAGCAAAGCAACCACCTATTGATACATGCAACAACGTGGATAGATCTCAAAATAATTATGCTGAGTGACAGTCCAGGATAAAAAAAAAAATATGCTGTATGATTCTATTTATAGGAAAGTCTAGAAAATGCAAACTAATCTATAGGGACAGAAAGATCTGTAGGAGCATGGGCTTATTTCAGAGGGTAGGAGGAAACTTTTGGGGTTCAGGGATGAGGTCACTCTCTTGTAGTGATGGTCTCATGGGTGTGTGCATAGGTCAGATCATATCAGATGTTACATGTTCAATTAAGTGCCATTTATTGTATGTCATTTAAAATCATAAAGCTGTTTTTAAAAAGAGAGTGGAGTGGGTTGGGAGCTCTGGGGATGGTGCATTTCAGTACCCCACAGGCCACATCACTCCGGCAGCTTCTAGCTCTGCCTTCTTTCCTTGCATGCTTGCCTCAGCGGGTCACAGAGGGGACCCAACCCCAGCTGGGCAGAGTCCCTGGGGTCAGGCAGATCATGCCAGGCAGCACCTGGGGTCAAGGAAAGAGCACAGGTCTGCAGAGCCCTGTCCTGTTGAGAGGCCCCAGCACCCAGGGCTCCTAGGCTCGCATTCCAGGAACAGGAAAGACCAGCAAGGTCTGAAGCTAGATGTGCTGTGTCCTGGGCTTCCAGCCCAACGTTTTAAATAGCTCCCACCACCAGGGCTGGCCAGCTGCTGAGACAGAGGACCGAGGTCGCAAACAAACAGGCGAGCTGGGTTGGCCTTCGTCCCTTGCCTGAAAGGGGGGGCAGAAGGGGGCATTTTTAGGCACTAAGCCAAAAATTGGGGCTCTTTTTTTTTTTTTTTTGCTGGCTGGCCCGCATGGGGGTCTGAACC
>NW_007729173.1:105931-108835 GCF_000696425.1 Galeopterus variegatus
GGGATAGGCTGCACCTGTGACTCAGATGCATGGGGCAGGGCAGAGTGGGTAGTCAGGAGCCCTGAGTCTACGGCTCTCTGCTCTTTGTGCCCCAACCTCCGCAGGCCTCATCCAGAGGATGGGAGGGTTGGACTGAGTGCTCCTAGGAGCCCCTGTGGCAATGCCCCACCTGCCCGTTCCCGTGGGGGCTGGGAGCAGCATACTCAGAATGCTGCGGAGAAAATACCAGTGTGGGGAGAACAACCCACCTGGCCTCTGAGAAAGCCAGGCAGCAGCCTAGGGTGGTGACAGAGCAGCATGTTACTGGGCTCTGCCTGCTTCAGAGGCCTGCCACTGTCACCCCAGCAGCAAGAGAGAGCTCGGGATGTGGAGCCATGTGCCCGACCTGCCACACTTAGTCCACTGACCTTGGCAGCCCCTCCAGAGAATTTGCTCACCCGTCAGGAGCTCTGGACCACGAAGATCCAGAAGTGTCATCTGACTCGGGCCCTTAGCAGAGCGCAGTGCCCAAGGAAAGAAAGAGGTCTTAAGCAAGCACCCGTGGGCTCAGACAGAAGAGCCAACCCCTGCCAAGCCCCAGGAGGAGGCTGGGAGGTGCTGCTCCTTGTTGGTTTGGCTTCTTAGCCACCCTGGAGACGGGGCCCAGCTAGATGGAGCTGGATGGGCATCAGCCATGCTGATACTATTAACCCTGCTCTCTCGTATGAACATACAGCAAGGCACTCAAAAACTGGGCTGTGTGATGCAAAGGCCTAAGATTGTAAATAGCATGGAGTCTTTGGGATTGTAACTCCCCAGGGAAGGGCTACTGACTCTTTTAACACTTTTAAGGCTGGGAGTACCTTGAGGTCAGGATCTGAAGGGTGTCTTGCTTCTGTCGTTCAGCCATTGAGTTGCTCTCGTTCCTGCTACTAGGGAGTAAGAGAGGTTGAGGGAAGAGGGACGGAGCAGAGATGAGACACTGGCCAGGCCCCCGGGTCTGGCACCAACTGGGCACTCAGGAGATGGTGAGGAGCAGGGGGAGGGCTTACACCCCACGTGGCTGTGCCCACAGTTCTGTCCCAGATCCCAGAAGGTCCTTATGCTTGGGCAGTGTTCCTTGACCCTGGCTTTTCTGGTTATGTGTCCTGTGGGCACCATCCTGAGCCCTGACCTTTGTCTTTGAATCGTGTGGCCACCAGAGCAACCCTTGGAATGCACCTCCTGAGCGCGCGTCGCGCTCCCCTGCCCCTAAGTCACCTGGGCAATTTGTGCACCTGCCAAGGCATGTGGGCCATGGCCTCAGTGGGGAGACAGGGAGGACACATTCCTCTCTTTCTTCCCCGTAGTCCGGGTGATTGCAGACTGGGGGAGACTCACTTCCTTCAGGTGCAGAACAGGCTGGGATGGCCCTGGTTGGCCCCAAGAGAAGAGGTCAACCAGGTGGCTCTGGCCAGGCCCTACCAAGCCAAGTCGTTTTCTGGCAGAGCTACCAAAGGAGTGTCCTTTAGAGAACTGACTTAGAGGCTAAAAGCACGAACACTAAATAGGACTAGCACAAGGGCCAGTTCTGCATTTTCCTGCCAGCACCATGCCTCCCGCCTGCTTGCCTGCCCAGGGTTGAGTGTCGGCCCTAGGCCTTGCACCTGCTGCAAGGTGCATGTCGGCATCTGGAGCATAGAGATTCTGTCCCAGGCACGCACTGTCTCCCCAAGACCTTCCTCGCCTCCTCCCATTCCCAGCTGTGGCCAGTTCTTGCTAAAAACTTTCTTTATTTGGGCACCACGTTCTGCTGGCAGAGCCTGAATCAGAATGATTCTTCTAGATCTTCTTGGCCCAGAACTCGTGGGTGAACCCTTCAGGAGCATTTGCAGGCTGCCAAGGTCAATGGGTGTGGTTTGGGAGTGAGACTCTTTTGAGGCATGTTACAACTTCTGCGTCCAGATGGAGAGCGGAGAGAATCAGCTGGTTGGTGACGTTCTGCCAGGTATCTGGAGCACCAGAAACATCTGGCAGCTGGTTGTTATGATTGTGGGGAGGAGGGTGTATGATCAAGTATGTGGGATTGCTGTCCCTTCTTCAGATGAAAAGTTGATCAGTGGCCCTCCCTCTCAACTTTCTGGGACTTTCCATGTCCACCACTGAGGCACCCTACAGCAGTCTTCTCCTCTTGTTGGATTTCTCTTCATTGGGTACAGTTTCTTCTTCTTACTCTTCTGGAAATTCCGATCCCCAGGCCGCCTGCAGTTTCATGTTGGTGACTGATGGCAGATGCACGTGCCGGACTTTGTGCAAGCGGGAGCTCTGTGTGCCGCGGGGGCTGGGTGCGTGCGAGGGCGCCACTCCCCTGGGAGGCAGAGGCGGGATTCCCGAGCTGCTCCTGGAAGGGAGATCTGATCGATGCCAAGGCACAGTGGCCTCTGTGGCTGCTCAGAGTTTGTTAGTAAATGGGAAAGATGGTGAATAATTTGGGGGTAGGAGGAATGAGAAGAGTGCCGTGGCCCAAATTGAGGGAGGCCCTGTCTCTATCATGTTATGCTCTACGTGGGGCCAGGGAGAGATCTTTTCCCATCAGAGATTTCCTGCTTTGAACTAAGCAATTGGGAGATACACAGGGAAGGGAAGGTGCCCTCTGTGGTTCTGGGTTCAGCCCCAGTTCTCAGGAAAGAAATGAAAACTGGAAGGAACCGCCCTTGACTGAACACCTACAGTGCACCATCAACCAGGAGAGCAAAGAGTAGCTTGCACAATCCTCCCCACCATCCTGCCAGATCCTTCTTAGCCTCCCCACTTTACAACCAAAGAACAGAAGCTCAGAGAGGTTACACGACCTGCCCAAGATCCCGTGGCCAGTAGCGGCACCAGAGCCTGGTCTCTTCTGTCCTCACCCCAAAAAAGAGGGGACAAACATGAGGCGAGCCCAGT
>NW_007729173.1:109031-111931 GCF_000696425.1 Galeopterus variegatus
TGGCTGCTCAGAGTTTGTTAGTAAATGGGAAAGATGGTGAATAATTTGGGGGTAGGAGGAATGAGAAGAGTGCCGTGGCCCAAATTGAGGGAGGCCCTGTCTCTATCATGTTATGCTCTACGTGGGGCCAGGGAGAGATCTTTTCCCATCAGAGATTTCCTGCTTTGAACTAAGCAATTGGGAGATACACAGGGAAGGGAAGGTGCCCTCTGTGGTTCTGGGTTCAGCCCCAGTTCTCAGGAAAGAAATGAAAACTGGAAGGAACCGCCCTTGACTGAACACCTACAGTGCACCATCAACCAGGAGAGCAAAGAGTAGCTTGCACAATCCTCCCCACCATCCTGCCAGATCCTTCTTAGCCTCCCCGCTTTACAACCAAAGAACAGAAGCTCAGAGAGGTTACACGACCTGCCCAAGATCCCGTGGCCAGTAGCGGCACCCGAGCCTGGTCTCTTCTGTCCTCACCCCAAAAAAGAGGGGACAAACATGAGGCGAGCCCAGTGAGGTTGGACCCTGCAATCCATTGATCGTAAGGTACTTGCACTGCTGTGTCCTGAGGCTGTGGGTCCATCGCTTCCCATCACGCGTGGTCTTGGCTTTCAGGAATTCAGTCTAGAGGAGCAGGTGGCTCAGAGACTGCACACACAAGCTCCATCCTCAAGGAGCAAAGGTTTCCAGGGATGGGGAGGCCCCTGTGGGCTTGGGTGGGTGAGATCAGGGGAGGGGGCCCCGAGAACTTGATGGGAGGTAGTAGTGATGTGCTGAACACTGGAATTAGAGTCTCGGGGTTCACATCTGCCTCCGTTGGAACCCGGGCAAGTTGCCGAGCTTCTCTGTCCTCATTGGTAGCACAGGGATTATAATAGCACCTACCCCGTGGTTGTGAGGATTAAATGAGATGGCTCGTAAAAAGAGGTTCAAACAGTAAGTACCTATTTATTAAATATCAGCTGCTATCATTTTATTATGATTCTTTTACTAAGCTTAGAGTGACCGCATAATATGTTATTCAAACTGGGAGTTTTACAAGAGAAAGAGGACTCAAATAATAAAGTTATGCTGGGACAGTCGGAGAAAACTGGGACTGTTCCAAAGACAGGATCTATAGCCCTTGACCTGTAACAGTCAGGATCTGCATGGGCTGCCAGGTGTCAGGCGGGCATTCCAGGTCAGGGGATGGCATAAGCAGAGGGGAGGCTGGATGCTCGTGGTGTACAGAGGTGACCGTGAGATGGCCGTGGGGCCCAGCTGCCCCACTGGACAGGAGAAATAACATCTCCCCGTCCACACCCCGACTGCTTTGCCCTGAAGCACATCCTTCGCTCTGCTCCAGGCTCATCTGCACGCTCCAAGACCGCCCATCCGCACATGCAGCCTCGTGATTTACGAGGGCACAACAGGCCACTCCATTCTTTATGGACCTGAAAAAGACATGATCTTTACCATGACGGAGAGCACGGGCCGTCTTGGAAACCGTGCAGATGCCATGATAGATGGAGGGCGCGGAGGTGGAGGAGGGAGCTGTTAAATCACTGAGCACATCCCCAGTTGACAGCAGGGGAACAAAGCTTGCGGGTGGTGACTCCGGAGGAGAGATGAGGGCGGCGGGGCAGTGGGCGGAGGCTTGTGTCTCCCCGCCTGCCTGGCTTCCATGAAAACCTCAGCAAGAGCACGTGATTCCCTGACAAAGGGCATATCCAGGCAACCATTACTCACCCCCATGGCCATTGGGTCTTCCATTAGGACACTGTGTACTTTCTGAGGGCAGGTTCCCCCAAGGGGCAGAGGAGCCTTCCCCGAGGAACAGTGGGTCTGAGAGAAACCAAGGAAAACCTTTCCCCAGGGAGGGAAGGGAACGTAGCCAGGAACGGGAGGCCGGGTCCTCTGGGGGAAACTGACATGTCCCCGCTGAGCTGTGAGCTGGGCCTGACTCCCAACCCTGAATGCTCATTGGGGTTCCTTACTTTTTACTGGCTTTGTTCCTAAAAGTGGTTTTTTTTTTTCTTTTTATTTTCAGTTATTTGTCAATGTACACTAAAACAGATTTTTTAATTTTTAAATGGAATCTTGACCCAGTAGCACAGTTCCGTGCTTAAAAGGCCTTAGCTCATAAAGTATAGACCAGTTGCCAATCTGTGTATTATAAATGCATATCTTCAGGTACTAACAGAACTCCCACTAGCTTATATGGAGTTCCTGTGCAAATTAGAAAATCCCTCTGTAGACAGACCTCTCACATTGAACACAGTCCTACTAACTCATAGCACGGTGATTAGACAGTGACACCTGCATGTAACCGCATGTCTGGGGGTTGCATTCCTGTTGCAGGGTTTGGCAAGAGAGCAGAGAGGTGCCTCTTCCTCCAGGTGCAGCCCTGCACTAAACTGCACAACATGAAAAGCACAACACCAGCTGCATTTTAGCTCCTACCCAACTCACCTACCAGGCACTTTTGGGGCAGCGTTCAAGTTGTGCAACTGTCCGTGGTAGCCCCGAGTGTGAGTCATGGCCATCTTTGCTGGTTATGGTTGGCATAATGAGCAATCCTCTCCTGATTTTGTCTTAAGAATTTTAGGGTGAAAAAGGTGCAGCAGTGTGTTTTTACTGAGTTGTCTACCACACCCTAAGTTTGCTCAGACTAGAGACCCAGCCATGGCTCAAGTGTGGTGTGACAACCAGAGTATCTTTCTCACCTGTTAGAAGGGACTTACCATAGCCAGCTGGCTGTGGTTTAGGTGGCTGTCCCTGTATGGAGTTAACATTTATGGAGCACCTATTGTGTACCAGGCCCTCTGCATACGTGGTCCCATTTGATCCTCACAGCAGGCCTGTGAGATGAGTCCTGTTATGATCCCAACTCATTTCGGCCCAAGGTCCTGCAATCCTGACCATTATGCCAT
>NW_007729173.1:112291-115277 GCF_000696425.1 Galeopterus variegatus
GTCCTGTTATGATCCCAACTCATTTCGGCCCAAGGTCCTGCAATCCTGACCATTATGCCATAAAGACCAGAAACCTGTCCGTGGACACCTGAAGTTTCTCTGAGCCCTTAAAATGTGCCCTTCTGGGGGGAAGTGGGCAGGCTTAGGCCTGGGAGGGATGGAACAAGGGGCTCCCCACCGTACCCTCCGATCCAGGGCTGCTGTTACCAGCTGTAAAGCTACTCAACTATGCCAGTTGTAGGGACTGAGGGAATTCAGAACTAAAGCCAAAACGTTTCCTTGTTTTAGTTATACTAGGTTTCCACTTATATTGTCAGGGCTGGGGCTCAGACCCTTCAAACCCATTGTCTGGGTCACTAGACCCCTCACACACAGGTCCTCGCTAGGTAACTGGGAAAGATCCCAGGAACCATTGGCAGACGACATGAGTTCAGTCCTCAGCAATGGCAGCAGCAGTGGCTTACAGGTCCAGCAGCAGCAGTGGCCTCTCGGAGGGTCCTGGGGGCACTGGCAGCAACAGCTACCAGCAGCAGTAGCGGCCTTGCCGTGGCCCCCCCGGGGGCATCAGGGACAGGGTTTCTGTGGATCAGAGCTACTCGTCCTTTATACTTAAGTCCATAACCCAGCACTTGTGGATGCCCGTATGCAATTACATTAGATAATAACCAAGGAACACCTGGGTGCACGTGGATATTTACATGAAATGCTCGGCAAGATTCTGAACATCGGAGGGGCCCTGACCATTTTCCTATATTTTCCCAACACCAGCACCTTGAGATCCTGAAGGTGAGCGGGGCCCAGGGGCCAGCCAGGAGCTGGTGACCAAATAATGCCAGAGAAGGCTGGAAGCACGGTGCCAGATCTCCCCACTGCTTGAATTTCTAAAGACATCTTCCTGTGACCCCAAGAGCCTTGTTTGGGAAGTGCAGGTGCTGACTAAGGAAGCAGAGGTCCCCATTAGTAGGCAGCCCACACGGGCACCCCCTGGCCAGTACGCCTTGGCCTCCCACTCAGAGCACTGTTGAGGGAGCTCCTGGCCCATGGCAGGAGCTCCACTGCTTCCTGATCACCAGAGCACGAGGCTAGAAAATTGCTTTTGCCTGTTGAAGGCAGCAGGGAGCCTTTTTATTCCAAAAATGAGAAGGGCATGCTTTACACTTTGAGGTTTCTGCAGACACCCAAAGGACTCTCCCTCACGCCGGGTGTAAAGCTTCATGGTTACATCACTTGTCGGGTTACAGCAATTCATGACTAAAGCCAAAACGTTTCATTATTTTAGTTATCTTAGTTTTCCAATTGTATTATCTGGGCTAAGAGTTAGGGCCCACAAACCCCTCAAGCCCATTGTACACACTGGGTCACAAACCCCTCACATGCAGGTCCACACTAGGAAATTGGGAAAGATCCCGGGAGCCGCTGGCGGACGACATGAGCTCAGTCCTCAGCAGTAGCAGAAGCAGCTTACAGCAGATCCGGCAGCAACAGCAGTGGCAGCGTTCTTGGGGCATCGACGGCAGCAGCAGTGGCATCCCTGGGGCAGGGCGGCCCTGTGGATCAGAGCCACTCATCCTTTATAAAGTCCATAACCCAGGACACCTCGTTGCACATGCGCAGTTACATTAGGCAATAACCGAGGAACACCTGGCCACACATGCATATTTACATCAAATGCTCAGCAAGATTCTGAACATCTGAGGGGTCCTGACCATTTTCCTATATTTTCCCAGCACCGGGTGTGTGAGTTTCATATAGAGCATCATCTGTCTGCTTTGTTCCTGCCAGGTGGGTGGGCAAGGTGAGGCTTGGGATGCTGGGATGCTCAGCACAGTCAGGATGAGCTAGGACTCAACCCCAGGGCCAGAGCCTGGGTCCTAGGACTGGAAGTGGACACAGTAGATTAAGGGGGTTATTGGAAATGCACATTAAAACAACCCCAAGATATTGTTGCTTACCTCTCAGATTGGTAAAATCCGCAAGCACATAAACACGCTTAGTTAGTGAGCCTGCAAAGAAATGACACTGTCCCACATGGTTGGTGGAAATGCAAAAGGACGCAACCCCCATGGGGGGAAATCTAGTTATATCTCACAAAATCACATTATATCTTGCAAAATCACATATGCATTTATCCTTTGACTCAACAGTTCTGTTTCTTGGGATATACCCTGAGGCTAAAACTACACAAATATGAACAAGTTTCTGTGCACTCTTTGTACGATACATTCTAAGGCCTGGAGGAACAGGAAGCAAATCTTGAAGTTTACACAGTAGATTTGTTGGCAGGCGCTTTGGAGTAATAATTCTAGAATTATTTTGTTATTACAGAATATAGCAAAGGAGTAAATATATATTGTTAGGTATGAGGATTCTCTTTGTGGGAAAGGGTCTTATAATAGGGAATGGGGGAAGGTGTTGAGTAGGAGTTGGAGGCACCAATGTGCTCTTTTTATATATATATACATATATATATATATGATTTACAAGTCATACGCATTGAAAGGGCTGAGAACCCCAGTCCCCCCAGCAGCAATGCTTACAGCTGGTGCCCACAGCTGTGTGTTTCTCAGTGAAGAAACTCCATGAGAAGGAGCCAGGGCTCCTTGGGCAAGTGGAAGAGTCCAGGTGTGGGACAGTCGAAAGTTACAAAGCGTGACTAGAACATCTTAAGCAAGGACACATTCAAAGACCAGTGGGACAGAAAGATACAGGCACTGGCTGGAAGGGGCTCTTGCTGGCAGAGATAGTATAGTTGAACAGAAGGAAAGAAACGGATGATTAATAAATGCAGAAGGAATGAACGAATTAGAAAATCACCAGAAATGGACAGACTGACCTCATGGGCCTCCTGCTGTGATGTCATAGGAATGACACAGTGTCACCTGTGCGTTAGTTGGATTGAGACAGGACAGCTGACCTCGAGTCTTTAAAAACTTCAGTGTCATGAGAGACCCAAAGAAGGCCCAGGGAACCTTCTAGTAGATTGAAG
>NW_007729173.1:116273-195283 GCF_000696425.1 Galeopterus variegatus
GAATATTTTAATATTAAAGAAGCAAATCCCAGAAAGTGCTGACCTGCCGCTTTTCTCAGTTGGCACATTCCACATGGTTCGGTTCTGCTTGGTGCCATCCTGAATGGGGGTCACCAAAGGAGCGTGGGGGCCTTTTATTGTGGCTGACAGGATCTCTAGCATGAGACCCTCCATCCCTCCTTGAATGGGACTTGAAGGAGCTTGAGAGGATCACCTGCCATCGTCTTATTTTGATGTCACGTCAAGGAAGTAGAGCTCACCTCTGAATCTAAGATGTCAGCTATTTATTGGGGCTGGGGGCACTCCAGTGGGGCCCTGGCTGGCCACCTTCCTGGAGGCTGGCATAGGGGTCAGTGGGCCCCAAGCCCTGTGCCTGTACTCACCCAGTTAACTAATTAGTAGGTCCTCAATAAGCACTGAGTGGCTGCTGCTGCTTTTCTCTGTTCAGTTTCTTCAAACCCACAGTAGCAGACACTCTGCCAGGTATCAGGAACACAGTCACTCATTCTAGAAATATCACTTGTCCCCTGCTGCATGCCATGCTGGGGCTGGGTACAGAGGGTATCGGGTCATGGTGAGCAGAGCACACTCTTGGTAGCCTCCTTCCAGCCCAGGCAGCATAGAGGGAACCAAGTAATAAATTGGGGAATTGACAAGAAATCATGAGTAGTAGTATGTGTCATAAAGGATGCAAAAGAGAGTGTGATGCAGTAGCTGGAAAAGGTCTCTCTGGAACCAGGACCTTCAACCTAAGACTGATGGGAGGCAGCCTGGCTGGTAGGGCAAAGACTGAGCAGCAGGAATGAGCTTTGTGTGTGTGTATCTGGGGGGCAAAGGCCAGGAGAGGGAATGGGAGAGAAGGTGAGAGGCAGTTTCATGCAATCCTGGTTAAGGACTTTGGATTTTATGATGCACATGGCAGGATGCAGGGAAGCTGCTGGATCTGATTTGCATTTTGAAGCAGCCCCTCTGGCTGCTGTGTTGAGAATAGACTGGGGGTGTGGTAGCCGGAGGAGGCTATGGCATTCCTCCAGCAGGACAGGATGGAAGCTTGGGCCAGGTTGGAGAATCCACAGGTCTTGCTGGCAGATGAGATAGAAAGAGAAGAGAGGAGGACAGCACACAGGAGTAGGGCTTGAGCACCTGATGCAGGTGGGGCTGCCTCTAGCCCGAGGGTACTAGGGAGCCATGTGGGCTTTAGGCAGAGAGTGATCCGATTGGAGCTTTAGGAAGACAGCCTGGGGTGTAGCGTGGAAACAGGGAAACCAGCTGTGAGGGGAAGGCCTGGGCCAGGGGAAGAGGAGGAGGAGGAGATAGGTGGTGATGTTCTCTCTTACAGGAAGAGGACTTCAGGCAGGGCCTGCTTCCTCCTCACATCTGGCCTCAGGCCCCTACCTGGGCTGTGTCTGCACCATCACCCCTATCTCTTCCCCCTCCTCCTCCTCCTAGCTTCCTCCATGGGGCTCACAGAACAGTCCCCTGCACAGCGGGCACCCGCCCAGGGCTGTGAGCACAGGGTCAGATTCCCAGGCAGAGGCAGAGTCCCCATGGGCATCTCCATTTTCCTTTCCCACCCTGCTGGCTCAGGGCAGGACTAGGACTCGCTTAAGGAATGAGGGCGGCCCAGCAGCTCCACCAGCCCAGCCCTGCTGGAGGGAATGGTAATTAAAAACGGGCGGCTGCACTTAGGGTATTGACACGCAGAGCTGGCAATTGCTTTCCTAGGCTCTGGTTTGCTGGATGCCAGAAAATCCAATAACCCCGGGTTACATTCAATAGTCAGGACGTGGTACTGATTGGATTTGTAAAGTCTGTCCCGCCTGCTCTGTTTAGGATTCTTCCTGTTCTTAGTAGTGTCTGTTTGGGTCGGGGGCACTCACTTGCTGACGGCCACCTAGTTCACAAGGGCTGCGCCTAGGTCAGGCCATGGGGAGAAGGGAGGGGCACCAAGGAAAGACTTCATCTTCATACTTGTAAAAGTGGGCTGTCACTTGGCTGTGTCATCATTAGACCTTCTCTCGGCATTGATGGAAGCAGCACCTGGTCAGGATTGAGACCGTGGGCTCTGGGTTCAAATCCTGACCCTGGTGCACAGCATCTGCAGGACTCTGGGCCAGTCGCTCGGCCCTCTGAGTCTCAGTTTGTTCATCCGCAAGATGGGGACAATAATAGAGCCTGCCTAGTAAGGGGGTCGTGAGGACTAAGACCATGCCTGAGAAGAGCTCGGCACCATGGTGGGCTCCCAGGAAGCACTTGGTAAGTGTAGACTATCCTCGTCCTCCACTTCTACCTAGACAGCAGCTGCTTGCCTCTGTGGGTTAGAAAACCACATGGCTGAGCTTCGTCAAAATTGAGAATCATGTTAGACAAGAGCAAACCATCCTGGCTGCAGAAGGCACTTTGCATTGGAGCCAGAGGAGGCCGGAATGAATGTTTAACCAGTAGCTGCTGGAGTTCTGCAAACTATCTCATTTATACAGCAGCCTCGTGAGATAGGGGTTATCACACTGCCCTCCAGATGAAAAACCTGAGGCCAGGAGAAATTCAGTAACCTGCTCAAAGCCACACACCTTTTCATCCAGACGCAGGCCTGTCTCGTTCCAATGTCCAAGCTTGACCCCCTAGAGCAGGGGTTGGCTCACCACCTGTTTTTGTACATAAAGTTGTATTGGAACACACCTGTGCCCCCGTTTACCTGTTGTCTGAGACTGCTCTTGAGCTCCAACAGCAGAGCTGAATAGTTGCGACAGAGACCAGATGGCCCGTAAACATCGACTGTCAGGCTCTTTACAGCAAACGTTTGCCAACCCCTGCTCTGGAGCAGCTAGGTCACAGGGTCGGCTACTTCCTGTGTGCTGTGTGTTGAACTCTGTCCTCTAAAACTTTATGTTGAAGTACTAAACCCCAGGACCTCAGATGTGACTTTATTGGGAAGTAGGGTCATTGCAGATGAAATTAGATAAAGATGAGATCATACTGGAGTAGGGTGGGCCCCTGGCACAATTGGATGGATGCTCCTGTAAAAGGGGGGAATTCGGACACAGACAGGCACCCAGGGAGGATACCAGGTAGAGATGAAGGCAGAGATTGGACTAATGCATCTACAGCCAAGGAACGCCAGAGTGCCGGAAAACTGCTGGCAGCCAGGGGAGAGGCCCGGTACAGAGTCTGCCTCACAGCCTCAGAAGGAACCAATCCTGCCGGCACCTTGATCTTGGACTTCCAGCCTCCACAACTCTGAGACAGTAAGCTTCTGTGGTTCAAGCCCCCCGGCTTCTGCGCTTTCTTAAGGCAGCCGTGGCAAGCCAATGCACTCTGCCAGCAGCCTTTTCCACCTCGTCCTTTGGAGCCAGAGGAATGTGGGTGCAGGAAGTCTCATCCCAGATGACTGGGATGGCCTCACCACTGAGCCTTCTAGCTTCTTCTTTTTGGTGGCCTTCAGATCTCATGTCCCTCCATTTAGGGAACCATGTATGTGGCCACACATACCCAGGTGCACCTGATTACAAGGCTGGAGGGGCCACTCCAGGCCCCGAGGGTATTGGAGTGAAAGGGTCGATGCTCTGGTGAGCTGTCTCATGGGTCAGCCCTGCAGCAGGTTTCCCTCTGGGGCCAGCCCCAAACAGCCCGAGCCTGGTCTCAGGTGTCTTGGCCTTGGCACTTCCCAGGATTCATCAATGCTCTGAGCCCACACTTCCTGGGGGAGGTGGAGATCCCCGGGTGCCAGCCCTCTGACGGAGGAGAATCCATGAACCAAACTCAGCATTTTCCTCTTGCCTGGACGTCCCTCGCAGCTGTCTTTGATGGACTGTGGGGTGGGCGTGTCACCATCTCTGTTGCCTCCAAAATGCTCCTCTTTGCCTGATGCCTGTGGCTTTTAACTGCAGTCTGTGGGTCCTGGGTCAGGGAAGAGCTCTGCCCAGCATAGCAGTGAGTGCCACGTGGGCAGGCACCATGCAGCTTGTCCACTACTGTGTCCCCAGCAAAGCGGCCAGCACATACTAGGTTCTTCAGAACCACGCACATCCCTACCAGTGAATGTTTGAGGAACACTTGCCTTTGTGTCCTCCTGGGGGAGAAGGGAGGGAAAGACACAGGATCCATGTCCTGCAGCAATTAGGTTCTCCTTCAGCTATCGATGGACACTCCTCTGTCCAGAGAGCACGCAGAATCAAGTCCCTTACCCCCTGCCAACACCGTGCCCCACCCCCCACCTGTGCTGAGGGCTCAAAGGATGGTGGTGAGACCAAGGGCCAGTCCTTCCTGTCGCCAGGCAAGGGGCAGCAGTGTAGATTTAGAGCTGCCTGTAGACACCCGAAACCCAGCAGCACCTCCTCAGTGCTGTTGGCTCTTGCTTGTAGGCTTATCTCTCTGGATTTAAAAGCAACTTGTCTCGGGAACAGCCCTTCCACTTCTGTATACCCAGGAACGTTTTCACAGTTATGAGTGATTTTTAAATTATTAGTTCGAATGGCAGTGACCCCTGGTGGAAAGCATTCTGCCAGGAGTCTGGAGACCTGGTCCCAGCCTGCCAGCGCATGAGCGGTGCCCTTCTCCTGTGCTCCGTCCCCTCCTGCACCGCCTCTGCCCTCGTCTTGCTGTGAGGAGGAGGAAAATAAGTGCGCAATTCTGAGCCCAAAGCTTGACCCATCCTGGGTGCCGGGACATGTTTGTTGAGTCTGATGAGGGGCGTCACAAGGCCACGTGGAAGTAATTATCTCCCTAGTTCAGAGGGACGAGAGTGCTGTGAGCTATAATGACCCGGGCGTGTGTGGCCTTGGAGCCAGGCTGGAAGGACAGGGTGGGTTTGCTCTGGGTGGGCAGGCGCTCCATCCAGGCTGGGTGAAGGGAGACCACTGGTACTTCTACCTGTGCCTGCGGTTTAAGGCATCCTCCCAGGTGTGGGGCAGAGCTCTTAGGCCTGGCCTGCTCACTGCTGGGACTTACTGTGGGCATCTCACGTTACTCCGCTTTGATCCCTGGGTCTCCTCTGCAGGAGTCCTCAGAGGTCCCCTGGCTGCTGAATTGGGTTGGGTCACAGGGAGAAGGGAGAGGCCACTGAGGAAAGACTGGCTGCAGGCCTCGGCCCTCGGAGGCCTCCTGGACCTGGCAGCTCTGGGCACATTTGTACCACCGCCTGCAAGACCACCTCCTCTCACCTGGGCTCTTGGGGGTTCGGGTCCCCGCATGTGACCTTTGCTGGTAATTGCATTCTGCCCCTCTGTCTGCCACGCTTTGCACCAGCTCCTTCAACAGGTATTTGCTGAGGTTGGTTCTAGGTGCTGGTGCACTCGTGGTTCCATTTCGCCATCTGGGACAGCAAGCTTTCCTGGAGCCTCAAGCACCCGCCTTCCCAGACAGGCCCGGAGCTGCACCGTTTAGCATTTCTCAGTGACTCAGGTTCACCTGGGAAATTCATCTTCATACTTTGGACAATGTACTTGCACAACCTTATTTTTTTTGCTTATTCCTTTCCCTTCCCCTTGGGTGGTAGGCTGTCACTTGAGTGTGTCATTATTAGACCTCTCGGCATTGATGGAGGCAGTACCTGGTCAGGGTTGAGGCTGTGGGCTCTGGGTTCAAATTCTGACCGTGGTGCACAGCATCTGCGGGACCTTGGGCCAGTCACTTACTTTGCCCCTCTGAGACTCAGTTTGTTCATCTGCAGGGTGGGGACGATAATAGAGCCTCCTGATAAGGGGGGTCATGAGGATCAATTAATGTTACTTCAGCCAGCTGCCCTGGGCACCGGCAGCCCCCAGGACTAAATGACACCCTCACTGTCTTCTTGCCCACCCTGCCATGCTTCAGACCCAGCACAGAGCAGGCCACAAACCACCAAGGTCCCCGCTGCTGCGACAGCTCTTAACAGCAGGGCAGTTCTCCTTGGCTGGCAAGAGGAGGCTGTCATTAGGGACAGTCGTTAGGGAGCACAGTCCCTGTGCATTTGACTCAGGCAGAAAGCGGGGGAGCTGGAAGAGACAGAGTTTGTGTCTTTAAAGTGAGACCTGTGCTCCAGGCAGTGCCTTGAGGCGCATCCCCTCTGGGATGCCAGCACTGGGCCCTGCTGTTTGACAGTTCCCCACCCCTGAACTCACGTGACTTTCCACGGGCATCCCTGCGGAGCCCGGCCTGGCATCTGCTGCTCCAGATCCCAATTTCCTTGGACCAGGAGCTCAGGGGACAGTCTCCCTAGTCTGTGCTTCTGGTCTCATCCCTTTGCTGTGAGGAGGACTGGGACCAGCATCCACACTGCCATCGGTGGCGCAGGGAATAAAGCAGGGGGCAAAGTAAAGAATCTGCGGGCTAGATGGGGGCTCTTGTCTTCTCTTCAACTGGCTCCTCTCCCGACTCTTCTCGTACACTCTCTTTCAGGAGGCTCTCGCCTGCCCAACCCAGGTGCCTTTGGGCATCTTGGGCATAGTTGCCTAATTTATATTTGCCTTATTCTCTCCTTTAAAACTGGTGACCCACGATCTGTTTTCTTGAGCCTGCAAGGTACTTTTATAATTTTCGAATTTGCTGCCATTACTTAAAAGTCAGAAACTTTCACAGTGTAGATTTCCGACTTCTCTTGGAAAACAAGCAGGTCTGGCCACCTAGACCTGCACTGACCCCAGTCAGCTGTCAGCTGTCAGCTGGAGCTGAGGGGCAGCAACCCTATAGACAGCCCATACTGTCCTCAGTCCATGACCCTCCGCAGCACCCCCGGTCTCTTCTGCTGGCGTCCCATAGAGGCTGGTGTTTGTCCCCTGTCTTATACCACGTGTAGCAGACCAGAGTGTGCATGTTAGTTTCCAGGCTCTTTCTGACAACAGAACCTGCTCAGCCTTCTGGGTCTTGACTCCCCAGTCCCCCATCCTACCCACCCCCGGTGGCCAGCACCTTTAACACAGGTTCACTGGGTGGGCATTTCTCTCTCGTATTCCCTTGCGGCTCCCTCCACCCACACTGGCAAGTTCGGTGACTCATGCCCGCCTTTTTGCTCCTTTGGTGCCTTCTCCAATGGGTCCTGACACACTGGATTTTCACATACTGGGTGTGTGGCTCTCTCCCACACGTCACTAGGGGCCTCAGGGGCAGGACTGTGGCTTAGTCATGACCATATCGTCAGACCCAGCACAGGGCCCGGCTGAGAGTGGGTGCCCCAGGAATGTAGGAGGAGTGGACAACATGCCAAGAGAGCTACAAGCTCTCCCCTGCCCCCTGCCCCAGGTTCAGACAGAGACCAAGGGCCCTGACCAGGCCCGCCAGGGGTAGCCAGCACCCTCCAACACGTGTGCAGAGCAGGACACCGCTGCAGGAGCGGCGTAAGCAGGAGCTGCGCCTGCACGTGGCCCTCTGTTCTCTTTGCATGTCTTATGAGTCCTCTGTGCATGACCGAAGGCCAGCCACTCCCAGTTCCCAAGAGGAAGGGCTGATCTTCCCAAAGACACACCACTTTTGGGAAGAAGCTTTGCCATGGGAGCCCCACCCCTCCAGGGGCCTGAGCCTTGCCTGTGCCGCACCGGGAAGGAAGATCATTTGCCAGCACCCGGTGTGGCCCTGTGCCCACCTCAATCTGACCTGTCTCCTGTCCTCTCCCCGCACTCCCTGAGGGAGCTTGGTCACATGTCCTGTCTGTTTCTTCCTCAAATGCCCCAAAGCCATTCTTCCTCCAGCACTTTTGTGCTGTGCTGATCCCTGAGCCTAGAATGTTCTTTCCCACCATTCCCTGCATCCTGGAGTACCTGGCTCCTCCTCATCCTTCACAGCCTGTTTAAATGTCACCTGCTTGGAGGGGTCCTTCCGGAACATTCTCTCCCAAGATCCAGCCTGTGCCCCCTGCCCCTCCAGCTAGTCTCAGTTTCAACCTCACATGTGTTCTCTTCGTAGCACATTTCATGGTTTCTGACTAGTTTCTGTATCGGAGTTCTTATGTATTGGCTGTCAGCTGCAGGAGGGCAGGGGGGCCAGGTCTGCTGTATCCCAGCAGCCAAGCTGGAGGAGTGGATGGGTAAATGGACACACCGGCAGGCTGTCCCTTTATGGCAGCCCCCTGAGGATAGAGGACCAGGGCCTGGGCTGGGAAGTGCAGCAGGGCTCAGAGCCTCACGGGCGCATCAGGACCCGGGCACCTGGGTCCAGTGGGGCCGCCTCGTAGAGCAGAGGCATCAGGCCGACCTGATGGAATCCCAGCTCCACCACTTAGTTGCTGCACGGCTTTGGGCAAGTTACTTAACCTCCTCTGTAAAATGGGTATAGTCCTTTCCAACTCACCTGGGTTATTAATGAGAGGTACTTAGGACATAATACCTGGACAGGCTCAGCACACAGTAAGTTATTATCCAACAGTGAGGCTGATTTTTTAAGTGTGTTTGGTTTGGAATGAGGCAGACAGGAAATAGAAATGTGGGTCTGTGCTCAGAATCAAAGTATGCCTTGGATACTTTCCACCTCTTTATCCTGTCCTGCTGGCTCCCCATAGGCACCTCAGCCAGCATGGGGCAGGGCTGAAGGTGGGCCCTCCCCAGCTGCTAGTTGACTGACTCACTGATGGTTTTCATGGTTGTGTGGCTAAAAGATGCTCCAAAGATAGTCCTGCGTGGGTTTGGAAATTATCTGCAGTATGGGGACCTAGGACTTCTCTGCTCTGTCTCTCTGCATCAACCCAAAGATAGGTAAGAATGTTGCTAACTTTACTCAGAAGACAGCAGGAGGGAGCCCATGTCCTGCGTGGGTTTGGAAATTATCTGCAGTATGGGGACCTAGGACTTCTCTGCTCTGTCTCTCTGCGTCAACCCAAAGATAGGTAAGAATGTTGCTAACTTTACTCAGAAGACAGCAGGAGGGAGCCCGCCCAGAGGATGGACAGGGGCTGTGGGTGGGGTGGAGACTTTGGAAGGCTGGAGTGGGCGGAGAACTCGGCTTCCCCTGGCTGTGGCCAGCCCAAATTCTGTGTGAATTAATTCATTTATCCTCACAGTACTCCACAAAGGAGGTGCTTTTGTTGGCTCCGCTTTAGAAGGAGAAACTGAGGCACAGAGAGGTGAAAATCCCCCAGCTTGGTAGAGCCTGGATTCAGACCCAGGCTGTCAGGCTCGAGGACTTGCACTGTCACCCACCTGGGAACAACAGTCAACAAATGTGTGTCAAGTTCATTTGTTGAAACAGGTGGTAGTTTGAGTGATAAAGTAGAAAAGACTTTATCACTGGTCTTGGAGTCAGGTGGACCTGGATGGAATGTTGGAATCCCATGTCTGACTGCTGTGTGACTTGAGGCAAGTTACTCCACCTCTCTGAGCCTTCATTTTACCATGGGACGATGGACATCATAATGCCTCCTTTGCACAACTCGTGTGGAGGATAAGGCGAGGGTAGCAGGCAAGGGCCCCTCACTCAAGGTGCCCCACAAATATTTGTTTATTCCCTTACTCCCTTGTTTCCTCCTACCCAGTGCCTTCAGCCCCAGGCGTTGGCCCCTGTCCAGAGGCTGACCTTGGCCTTGAGTTCCGCGAAGACTTCGGAAATGGCTTTGGCTGCCGCAGTCCACTGGCAGATCAGAATCTGCAGGCGCCCCTTGCCAGGCCTTTCATGTCATTGCTTCATTTTGCAAGAGCCCCGGTGTTTGTTGAGCAACAGGATGGTATTTTTAGAACTTAAAAGTAATTCTGCTCTTCGAGGAACAAGCCTGTGGATGTAGCCCCAGCTTGAGCCAGGCCTGGACCGGAGGCGTGTGGGCGCTCTGCCCTGGGTCTCCCCACCCCCAACCCCACAGCCATTGGATATAGGACACTGTCAGTTTGCCCTGTCCTGCCTGAATTCTTTGTGCCTGCTAGTCTTGGCCCTGGGAGGACTGGTGGGGTGGACACAACCATCCCAGCCTGTGATACACTGAATAATGGCACCCCCAAATATGTCCACATTATAATCCCTGGAACCTGTGAATGTGTTACTTTTATGGTGAAAAGGACTTTGCAGATGTGATTGAAGATCTAGAGATGATGAGATTATTCTGGATTATCCAGGGGGGCCCAATGTAATTATAAGTGTCCTTGTAAAAGAGAGGCAGGAGGGAAGAGAGATGTCCTCCAAGAGAGGGGAGGAGACATGAGGACGAAAGCAGGGCTCCAGAGTCAGAGATTTGAAGGTGCTCCGTGGATGGCTGTGAAGATGGAGGAAGGGTCCACCAGCCAAGGAATGTGGGCATCTCTAGAGGCAGGAAAAGGCGAGGAAACAGATCCTCCCCTGGAGCCTCCAGTGGGAGCACAGCCCTGTCGCCACCCTGATTTTGGCCCAGTGAAACCGAATTCAGGCTTCTGACCCTTACCCTATAAGGTAATGTATCTGTGTTGTTTTAAGCCACAAAGTTACAGCTGCAATAGGAACCTAATGCATGCCTGGGGCGGAAAGTGTGTTGTGGTGGAGCCCATCCAAGCTGTGATCAAATCCCGGCCACTTTACCCCACCAAGCCTCCAATAACTCACTTTTAAAACAGTTCATTCTTCCTGGAATTGTTGGGAAGGATTTTTGAGACTGCAGAGCACCTAGCCCAGCCTCTGGCATAGCGTAAGCGTGAAAGTATTACTCAGTTGTGTACACTGTTTGCTTCTCTGCAGAGAAAGGCAGGGAAGGGGTCCTGACACAGTGGTTGTATGTTTAGATTAGAGTTAGGAAACCTGGATTTAAATTCCAGCTTCCGCAAACCCAAGGTTGAAGTTGCTAGTGCAGTTTCAGGTGACATTCAGCAGAGTTGCTGGTGCCTCTGAGCCTCAATTTCCTCATCTGTAAAAGGGGAAATCAGCGGCTCCTACTCCCTGGACGGTACAGAAACACACACAGAGCCTGGCACATGGCACTGCTCGATAATCGGAACCGCCACGCTTGTTTTGTCAACGGGACCAGCTTCCCTCCACCCTGAGCTCAGACACGCACCACCCTCAACAGCTGGAGGGCCTCAAGCTTCCAGGGTCAACCCCCGCCAGAGGCAGCATTTTCCCACAATATTAATCATCATTCAGGAAGACCATGAGGATCGCTCTCTGTTCCACGGGTGGACAATTTAGGGTGGGCGATTTAGGGTGGGAAGTGGTCTTTTCCGGCAGCATCCTGGCTTGGTCCTGCAAAGCTGAAATCCTAATAGACAGCCACAGAGGTCATTTTCCCTCCCAGCCGAGACTCGCTTAAAGTATGTGTGGAGGACACAGAATGTCAAAGGGGAATCAGAATGGGAGCAGTCGGTTGAGCTGGCAGAGAAATCTGTGTGTATGACCTGCTGATACCATTGACTGGTTGGTAGGGCCAGGAGCTGGCGGGTGTGCAGCCCCCGACGCGGGAACACCTAGTGGCATCAGGTTCTGAGTTTCTTGTGCCCTAGAGAGGACAGCACCTGGGTTAGGAGCAACAGCTTGGAATCAGACTGCCAGAGTTCTGAGCCTAACTTGGCCGGTCACTATCTGAATGACCTTGGACAAGTCACTTAAGCTTCTCGAACCTTAAGTTTCTCCATTCAAAAAAATCAGCATCGGGCCGGCCCGGTGGCGCACTGCTACAGTGCGCCGCTTGGGAGCGCGGTGGCACTCCCGCCGAGGGTTTGGATCCCACATACAGACCGGCCGCTCACTGGCTGAGCGAGGTGCGGGTGCGACACCGAGGGTTGCGATCCCGTAGCCAGTCCCGGTCCGGTACGGGCGCGACACTGAGGGTTGCGATCCATTGCCGGTCACGAAAAAAGACAAAAAGGGAAAGAAAAAAAAAAAATCAGCATCTTCATCACTGTCATCACTGTGCCAAGCACTGCCTTGAGTCCTCAAAATGGACATTAACTCTTCATCGTCACCTAAAAAACTGAGGGAGGCGTACTTTTATCTTCAGGTGACAGAGGAACAAAGAGGGGTAAAGGAAGGGGCCCCTTACGGCCACACAGGGGAAGGAGCTGGGATTTAAACTCGGGTTACGTGACACTCGTTAGCTCGTTGGCCCTGCAGGCTTCTGCCTCGGGGACAACATGGCACCGGTGATGTGAGCACTCCCCTCCAGAGCCATTCTGAAGGCGGGTAACGCATGTGAAATGCAAAACGCAGTGCCCCGTCACTAAGCACTCAGTGCCCACTAGCTGTCCTCATCTCTGTTATTCTGATCACTTGTGTTTGGGGCGTGGATCAAAAGCCATTCATCCTTTTGAGGGGCCATGAATACATTCATTCATTATCTTGGTTGTGTGGTGGGGGAGTTACAGGTCTCTACACATGTCAAAACTTACCTAAGCGTGCACATTAAGTTACATGAAGGTTATTCTGTGTCCATTGTAGCTATTCATTATTCTATGCCCAATAAAGCTATTTTTAAAAAATAAAGCAGAAGTCAATCCACAAACAAAAAATCCATTCTGCGCAATGAGTTTGGCCAAGTGATGGCCACCTCCCAAGGGATGGCACCCTTTTTTGTGTGTTTCTCAGGCTGTGTCCTCTACACTCAAGGTCTAGCATAAAAGGGAGCTGGGGAAATGGGGTGGGGGGTGTTCTTTCCCATGGCATTGCTGAGAGTCATGGCAATAGCCCTTTCCTTGTCACTGGACTCAGGATCACTGCCAAATCCCCCACCCCCATCCCTTGAGGTCAGATACAACCCCAGGTGTGTTGTAAAATGCACCTGTGCTCTGTTATATAGAAGCATGAGTTCACCCCTGACTCCAGGTGTCACTCCCAGTGTCCCTGCTGCCACACCCATTCCTGGTCAGCTTACACCTTGGCTGGTGGCATCAGCTGTCAGGCGGCAAGCATAGCCCTGGCCCTGCTGGGGGAAGCATAAAGCCAGCCCTCCTTTCCTTCCTTCTCCCCCTTTAGAGGACATTTCCTCCAAGTCTCTTGTATTCTGGGCACTGTGGAAGGTGCCAGGCACACATAGATCAAAGACACACAGCAAGATGGACCGGCCTGGGCCGAGTGTCCCAGTCCCAGCTCCTGTTGGGCTTGGCCTCGTACGAGCTGTGGCATTGGCTAAGCCTCAGATACCTCATTTGCACAGTCGGGGTTGGGGTGAGGCTGTCAGATGAGACTGTCCTTTATTTCATCAGTTCTATCATACGCAGTTTCCACATTTTACCAGGTGTAAAATCAGGGTGCTTCCCCCCAAGTGATGCATCCAAGTTCATTGGCAGTATTCTTCCTTCGTTGGCGGTCCCTAAAATATTGTGCATCTCATACCGGCCAGCATCCTAGATCTGAGGACAGGCACAATGCGGAGGGCCTGGGCATTGCTCGAGTATCAACGTGTAGTGGAAAATATTCCAGAGTCCACAGACATGGTCCTCATCTCCGCTCTGCCACTTTCTAGCTGTTAGGATCTTGGACAAGTGACCTACCTCTGAGAACTTTAGTCCCCTCACCTGTGAAGTGGAGACAGTAAAGTTTACTTAGAAGTGTTTTGAGAATCAAATAAGGTGATGTGTGTAAATCCCCTTGTAGCAGGAGTTTGGTAATTTTTTTTGCCATCTTCAATGGTGTCTCTTCGAAATCAGTCCCTGGGGAAACTGAGTCTGGGGTCAGAGGTGCTTATTGGCATTGCCTTTTAAAGCACCTTGCTCTATCCCTGACATTAGACTTAGGGGGTTCGAATACTGCCTCCAACACCCATTGGCCGTGTGACCTTGAGCAAGTTGTTGAATCTTGTGCCTCAGTTTTCCTCATCTGTAAAATGGGTGTAATAGTAGTACCTACCACCTGGAGGGGTTGGGAGGATGAAATGAAAAAACACCACATCCTGGCATTTAAAACACACTTGTTACTGGGCATGAACCAGGCACTTGTGAGCCCAGTCTTCATTGTTGCTGTTATTACCGGTGACTGTTCTTCTGCCTAGGTCACTCGAATATGTCCAGGTCACTACCTTGAGGCCTCGCAGCCTCGTATAAGTTGGGGAGGAGTATATGCAAACCAAGCCCAGCCTAGGAACATGCAGTTCCATGGCCCACCTGCATCCCAAAACACTCTCGGGTGCAGAGACTTGCCACATATTTTACAGCTGCACTTTGATTGCTTAAAATATCACTGGTTTTATTTGGAAGAAACATGTCTTTAATCTTTCCTACAGATTTTGCCTTTGCAGGTTGCTGGGCATGGACCAGGCCCCTAGGAGTCCAGTCTGGCTCATTACAGACCACCTGCCGGTGTTTGCATTGCAGTCACGGGGCAGGTGCCATCTGTCGGTGCTGTGTGCACCCTCTGCAACTCCTCCCTGTGACTCTGTCCCACTGTCCCTGGGCTCCAGATGAGCCAGTGTTGTGCCTACCCCTTCCTGTTCCTGAGTTTAAATTTTAACCTAAAGATGATTGGTGTTTGCACCCCAGTGGCAAGGAAACCAACGCTGTGCTGTCTTGTCTCCTGTGCAATGGACAGCCATCTCAGTGAGCCTTGGTGGCACTTACAGTTTTTTACTTCAGTGGGCCCTGGACAGATGTCCAGGCAACTCTTGGGATGGCTGGGAGATTGACGTTCAGAACTCAGGAGGGGTCTGAGCCTTAAGCCCTGAGACCAGGGATATTTTGTTTAAACAGAAGAGGATTCCCGTGGCTGGGAATAAGACTGGAGGCAGGTGGCCCAGGCTCTCCGGGCCTCTGGAGGTTTGAGGTTTTGCTAAGCTGAGGGAAGGGAGAGCCCTCTCCTGCCTGCAGAGGTTTGGTGGGGACTTAGCAGGCACCTTGTATGCACTGGCTGCTTGCTACATTCTGATGGGATCAGACTGAATGGGAGCTGGAAAGACCTGGGCTGGGCAGGTCCCGACAGTGGGAGGGTCAAGCTGTGTGTGTTGTGACCCCCTTGCGGACAGTATAGGGAAAGTGAAAGTAAATGGTCAGAATCCCTCAGGGGTTCGGAATCTTGCCGAGTATTTGATGTAAATGATAACTGTGCACATGCGCCCAGATGTTCCTGGGTTATGACTCGCACCCAGGTGTTCCTGGTTTATCAGACTTAGGTATAAAGGATGGACGGTTCTGATCCACAGTGTCCCCTGCCCCCGGGATGCCCCTGTGGGGAAGCCATGGGGAGGCTGCCACTGCTGCTGGAGGCTGGTGCTGCCAGGGGTCCCAGGGATGCCCCTGGGAGGCCACCGCCGCCGCTGCTGCTGCTGAGGAAGCTGAGGACTGAGCTCTCATTGGAATGAACCTGTCAACTCTGCCAAACAGCTCCCAGGATCTTTTCCAATTACCTAGCTCATGATCTGTATGTGAGGGGTCTGTGACCCAGCCTGGCATGTGAGGGGTCTGTGACCCAGCCTGCCTGGCATGTGAGGGGGTCTGTGACCCAGTCTGTACAGCAGGTTTGAAGGGTCAGGGAGCCCTCTTCCCCGTTTCTTTTCCCGTGTCGTATTTCGTCCCGTCCACAGCGCTGACTGCCCAGTGTCCAAGCAGAAGGGGAAGGTTGGCCAAAGAGTGGGGATGATGATGATCATTTACTGAACACCTTCTGTGTGCCAGGCACTGTTTTAGGCAGCGAGGATACAGCCGTAGGTGAAACAGACAATAGACCACAGAAGTAAGTAAAATATACGACCTGGTGGTTGGTGCTAAGTGCTAAGGGGGAAGAACGCTTAGGATGTGCCAGGGATTGCAGTGTTAGCAACTTCCAGGGAAGGAATGACAACACTAATAGTGACAGTAACCGCTGTATTCACTCAGCACCTTCTAGGGGCCAAGCCCCCGTGAGGAACTCCACAGACACCCATGGAACCTTTGGTAACAACCCCGAGAGTCAGGTTGGGAGGCTGAGCAGGACTCAGGAACCAGACCACTGGGGTGTGGGATTGGCACCTGGCTGTCACTGCACAACCTGAGACATGTTATGCAGCTCTGCTGTGCACACCAGGCACCGGGTTCCTGTCCCTGTGAAATGGGAAGGACAACAGGACCTCCTATTTCTGTGACGATGAAATGAGTTAATACCTGCCAAATGCTTGCGCCTGTGCCTGGCCCGTAGTACCAGCCCATACATGGTAATTATTTTATTAATGTAATTATCCCCATCTACTGTGAGAAAACTGTCACCACTGGGCTGCATAGTCAGGATTTGAACCCAGAACTGGCCCCCAAATCAGCGGGCTTTTTTTATGAGCTAGGAATTTATTGTTGCAGCAAGCCTATGAGGCATAGATATTGTGGTCCCCATTTTACAGATGAGAATGTCGAGGCCAAAGCCCTAGACCGAGAAGTGGGGCGATTGTGCTTTGAGACCAGGGCTCTCTCGGGGCTTGCTGCTGGCCAGGCTGTCCATATCTGGATTCAGGGAGAAGGAAGGATGTCCCAGGTAGGAGCTCAGGCTTGGCCTGCTGCTTGGGTGGTGGGAGAACTCCCTTCCCTCCCTTTCCGGCTTCTGCCCCCGACGGGCAGGTAGCTCACCCGACTGCCTTCACAACGGATGTTTGACAGGCCCTGCAAAGTGGATAATTCCAAAGCACAGGAGATTGGGAACAGAGCGCCCTCATTTCCCGCATGTGCTGCTTGCTTGCAAAGCTGATCTCCGCAGCCGCCCATTTAACTCCTGGGCTTGATTTGCATAAGTAGTTTTTCCCTGACAGATTTATCAGTTCACAGCATCTCCTATGTGCAGAAGTTTCCCTTGGCAGCACGGGAAGAGAGCCACAACGTCGCCCAGCCTCGGCACAGAGGTGGCTCCTGGGAGCAGGACTGGCTTGCCAAGGAGCCCCTCCTGCCGAGTTGGAGCAGAAAAATTGCCTCATCCCTCCTTCCCTTTTTAATAAAATAACTGTTTTGCTCATGAGGCTCACTGGAGGATCCTGGAAGCTTGTTTGTCAAGCTGGTGGCTGTGGAAGCGGATAGCTGCTTTCCCTGGGGGCTCAGTTCTAATCTCATTACCGTAAGCCCAGCACATCGGCCACACCTCACCATCCAGATTCCCTGCCGGAGTCTGGGCCCTGGTTGTGATTCTGGATCCCAGGCTGCCAGTGCCATTGAGGAAGGGGCTTTCCCAAGCCAATGAGAAGCTCAGCTTGCACGGGCTACTGTAGGTCCTGCGGGACTACGCAGGCCTCAGGCAAGCCTGAGAGGGGGAGGCCTGGGCTCTCACCAGCTGCGTAACCAAAGGCAGGTCATCGAACCCCTGAGCCTCGCTTTGCCCATCCATAAGATGGGAACGCCGGTACTCACCAGGCTGTGCGAGGAGGAATGGGTATCTGTGAGGACGAGTAATAATGCCCACCAGGTTTGCAGAGCACTTCGGTGAGGTCATTTCATGTGTGCTTCAAAGCACCCTGTGGAAGAGGCAGGATCAAAAGTTACATGACATGCCCAGGGTGTCACAGGGCCTCTAGCCCTGGTATCCAGCTCTAAATCTAAGGCTCTTTCAACATGGCCCCATGTGCCTTCCAAGTGTAAAGTCTGTGTAAGGCACTGCTGTTATCCTAAGTGCTGGCCCCGGTCCTTGAGGGTCCCTGTGGGCCCAGGAGCCCTGGGCAGGGACAGCAGAGTCACAGCGGTGGCAGTTGGGAACACTGAGAGGCAGTGCTGAGTCCCACTCCCTCCCAGCCACAGTCCCACAGGCCTCTCCTTCGTCCTCACCACTTAGTGCTGTTTGTTTGGGCTGTTACTAGCTCAGTTCCTGTTGTTCCCCTGCAGACCATCAGGCAGGAAATTCTTCACTTTTGTTTCCTTAAGAAGGTCAAACACTTTTCTCTTTTGCAGAAGTAAATAAATCCTGCACGCTGAGTTGGCAGTTTTTCACATGAGCCTGTGAGCCCCCTAGAGTAAGCCAGCAGTCCCCTTCCCTCCAGCTCCAACCAGCCCTACCCAGAGGGCCAGGGACACCGTGGAAACCGGGGCAGCCTGCTCCCCATCCACTGATTGCTCAGGCAGCATTCAGGGCACAGCCTGCAAAGGCAGAGGAGGTTTTTAAACCAGACCTAGGACTGGACCCCAGGCTGGAACCCCAGGTGATGTGTGAAGAGATGGTGCCTATTCCCATTAGCACCAGCTGCTTCTCCCTCCTGCACCCAGGACCCTAATGGAAACGATCGAGAGTAGCATTGTGACCTCACGCTTATTTAGAACTCAGACACGTGGCCATCTCCACTCTCCAGAGCACACTGAGCAGCAGGAGGGAAAGGCAGCCTGCCTGGGAACAGACGGAACCAAAGTCACAGCCCTGGGCGCCTGTGCACATGCAGTGCCCCTTGCTCAGGCTGGGTTCACTCGCACTTTACACACAGCTCTGATGGCCCGAGGCCTGTTGTTGAGCCCGCAGCAGTTCAGGGGAGATTTGTTGGGAGAGGCTGCTCTGAGCAGCCGTGCAGGTGGGACAGCTGTCAGCTACATAGAGAAAGAAGGGAGAGGAAAAGACCACAGAACGAGCCAACTTTAACGCACTGAAATCTGGACCACCGGGCAGAGGCATAAACTGTCTTTTGCTAGCCTTGGTGACATTTTTTTAGTTTGGAAAATATCGGTCATATACAGAAGTCAATTGAATTATATAATGAATCCTGAGTACCTTCAGCTGGCCCCAGCATCCATCACCCCTTGGCCGATTCTGTCCCACCCTAATACACTCCCTCCTCCCACATTATTTTGTTTCTTTGGGGTTTTTGGGTTTTCTTTTTTTTGGCAGCTGGCCGGTATGGGCATCTGTACTCTTGACCTTGGTGTTATAATGACATGCTCAAACTACTGAGCTAACCAGCCAGCCTCTTCCATATTATTTTGAAGCAAATCCCAGATACATCATGTCATCTAAAAATATTTTAGTATGTGTCTATAAAAGATAAGGTTATGTTTTAAGGAACATGATCTCCAAACTATTATCCTGTTTGAAAAAATGATCAGGTATTCTATTCTTATTTAAATCTCCTATTCACTCACAGGTTCAAATGTTTTATACTTTTTTGGAATCAGGATCCAAATAATATCCACACAGTATGATTAGTTGAAATGTCCTTTTAAGTCTCTTTTAATCTGGAGGTTTCTCTTCCTTTCTTTTTCGTTATTTTTGCTAATTATTTGTTGAAGGAGCCATGTTGCTTGTCTGATAGGTTTCCCAGGGTCTGGTGTTTGCTAACTGCATTCCTGTGGTGACATTTAACATGCTCCTCTGTCCTTTGAACGTTTTATAAATTGATGGTTCGTCTAGAGGCTTGATCAGATTCGGACTCATTTATTTACTTATTCTTTGCAAGATTCTTTCAAAGGAGATGTTGGGCCCTCCCCTTGGGAGGCATGTCTGGTTGTCTTGCTTTTGTGATGCTGGCAGCTCTGGACCTGCAATGCCCAAATCCAGACACTCAGCACAAGTGGAGAGCGGCTGTATTCTCCCTTTCACACCTTCACTCAGTAGCTAGCATCCTTCTCTAAAGAGAACCCCCCCACCGCCCATCTTCTACTGTTTGGTTACTGACTGGTGCAGTTCCTATAGGAAGGCTGGATAAAGGATAGAGTTTCCTTTCTTTACCAATTATCAGAATTGGTAATTCTGCTTTCATCCGTGTTTTAAAAAGCTTCGATTGTTAGGAAATGGTTCAAGCAATATATTGGTTAAGACTTTGATTCTTAAAGTGCTCAAATATTTAGAAAACTCAGATCACCAAAATGATGTGTTCACCCAGATAGCCAAGGCTATTAAGCAAATGCAGATATTAACATGTGAACCAACAGAGCACACCCGCTGGCTCAGGCTTTGGAGACAAGCGGTTGAGTCCCACTTTGTTGGTGAGAAGACTGGAAGACTGAGCCCCAGAGGTTGGGATCTGCTTTGTTTTGGTAGCCAGTTAGTGTAAGAAGAGCCCGAATGTTGTGCTTCCAAAAGGAAGTACAGAGGTAAAGTGGTCATGTGCTCATGTTATCTCCGGAATGCAGGGCTCCTGGCTGGGGGTTGAATAGGCTTGCTTCTTTTTGCTTATGAAATTCCCAGGGATCTGGCAGGAGCCCAGCTCTGAGGGTGCAGGGTGCCAGCCACTAGAACATGCAGCCTTGGGAGGTGGTTGTTTGCATTTATGTCCAGTTGTCTGATACTTGGGTAAGGCTCTCTTTCTGGAAGCCTTAGCAGGGATCCATCCAACTCATGATCTCTCTCTGACTGTGCCCCCTACCCCTGCACCAAGTACTCGTATTCTCATGACCTTTTATCATCTACTCAACTGCCTTGGATTATTGATAAAGATTTTAGATTTCTGTGTTTCTGTGCTAGCATGGTGCCAGGTTTCATGTAGGTAATAAAGTTTGCCTCAATGAATGAGTGAGCAAAAAATAGACGTGAGACTTTCTTCCATTTGTATTTAGACGTTTCTTTCTGACCTGGCCATAAATTCCTTGAGAGCAGGGATTCTTCTGTCCTCTGTGTGGCCAACACCAGGCACACAGGGTAGGGGGATGGGATACCACTTAGCATCTTTAGGTCTGGAAGGTGGGAGGGGCAGTGGGAAGGTGGGTGGTGGGTCCGGCCAGTCGAGAGCCTGCAGCTCCTCTCCTCTGTGTGAACGAGTTCGCTCCCCCTAGTTATCCTGGGGCTGTTGGAACTTGGGCCAGCCTTTCTGTCCGTACCCCTGCTTCAGATTGCATCCGTTCTCAGCCACCACTGGTAATAATGCAGCTAACACCTTGAGCGCTGTGGGAGGGTGCTTTATGTGTGACGTCATTCAATTCTCTGGAGTAGCCTGTGCGGCAGGTGCTGCCACCAGCCCCTTTTACAGATAAGGAAACAGAGATGCAAGGAAATTAAGAAACTCCCCCAAAGTCACCCCACTAGTAAGTAGAGCAGCCGTGACTTGTACCTAGGTGGTCAGATACAGAGACCTGCTCTTTATTTGACCAAGTTCTCTGGCCACTTGCTGGTAGAGAAAGAGGCTGCCCAGAAGGAACTTACAGGGCCTCCCAAGGGGATCTGTGGGACCGAACGACAAGCTCCAGCCCTCAGGATTAGAAAAGTTGTCCTAAATAGACCCAGTAAGCCCAAATCTCTTATCACAAGCAGGGACAAGAAACAGTTTCTTCCAGGTCCCCAATGCAGGGCACAGCACAGGAATCAAGGGAAAAAGGAGACACACAAAAAGTAGACCCTCTTGAAAACCTCTGAGATTCCCTACAGAAGTCCCTCTGGGCAAAAAAAAAAAAAGAAAATAGGAATAGGCAAGTTTGCTCCACCCAGCCCAAGGCACCAGGCATGGTCCCAGCCTGCTGTGCTCAGAGCTCTCGGGCAACTTCCCACTGGGAACAGTTCTTCCCAGCTTTTCGTGTGGCAGAGCTCAGGCTGTGCTGAACGGTGTGCTTCCCTGAACACACCAGGTTTCCGCAGGAGTCCATGGCTTTGCAAGTGCCGTCCTCTCCTGGAATGACCCCAGCCTCCATTTGCTGGGCCTGGCAGCTCAGAGCCTTCCTCCTGCAGCTTCTTCTGCCCCCTGTCCCTCCTGCACCCTGTACACACCTCCATCATGGCCACTATTAAATGCTTCCACGAATATTAACTGAGCACCTTCTATGTGCCAGCCCCTCATGCTGTGGGAATGGCAGGAAACAAAACAAGCAAAATCCTTACTGTTGTGTCATTTGTCTGCCGGGGTGTAGGGAGGAGCTAGACAATAAGCAAGTAAGTGGAAAACTTAGATGATGTCAGGTGGGGGAAGAGCTTTAGAAAAAAAAAATTAAGTATGGAAGGAAAATAGTCAGTGCTGGGAGACCCTGCAACATTATAGTTTTAGAGATGGGGAGGACAGTGAGCCAAGGCCTGAAGGAGGCAGGGGAGTGAGCCGCGTGCCTGGGATTGCGGGGGGTGCATTTCAGGCACCGTGAGTGGCAAGTGCAAAGGCCCTGCAGCACATTAGAGAAATCATTGTGTTGCTGCTCAGAAATTCTTGGCTTGCCTGCCTGTCTGCTTCCTCTGCTCCTGTGTTTCTCACACTCAATGCAGTAGTACAACTTGGGACACACAGGAAGGATGCTCGAGTGAACCCACTGCTGAGACCCTGAGGACACTGGAGCTCATTCCAGGGCAGGGTTCTGTCTGGGAGAAACTACTGACCCAGACTCACAGGCTGAGCATGAACTAAGAACTGATTCACTGTCCAGCCCAGGAAGAGGGCTGGAAGTCTTGCTTTGGTCCTTCCAGATGAGTCCTGAATCATTCAGGCTCCCTCCACCCAGGTGCCCTCAGAGTCGGCCATACCTACAGGCCCATCTCCAGTTCAATTGTGAGCAAATGGCTTTAACTTTCTGCGTCTCAGTTTCCACATCTGGAAAGTGGTACTGTACGTCCCCCCCCCTTCCCACCTCACAGGGAGCTTCTCAGAAAGACCAGGAGGTGTTTTGTCTAACACAGGGCTCCACGACAGAAGTTGGGTATGGTTATTATTGCGGATGCTACTGGTTTCTGTATAATTCTGTCACCTTCCTTAATGTCAAACTCAGTCCAGGCCAAGTCCCAGATTAACCAGTTGCTCTCTGCTGGATTAACTTTTCACAGCATGGCATTTACAGCACACGGGGAGAGAGCTCCAGAATTCAGGTCTGTGCTTCTTGTGTGGAAGGCGTTTGCTGGCCCCCACAGGACTCTGGCATTTGTCACTGCCCAGAAAGCTGTTCTCCTGGGAAAAGTCTTGGCAGGTGCCCCTTTCTTAGAAGGAAGGGAGGGCAGTTTGTTTGAAAGCTGCTGGCAATTCTAAAGTGACCGCTTCGCAGTCAGTTCATGGGGCCAAGGCTGGCTATCCTGCCAGATCCTTGCCCTTACCCTGCCTGGCTCTGGCTGAATTGTTTTCTTAGGTCATGAGAAATAAGCCTCTGAAGGCTGGTGCTTTTCTGCAGTGGGACCTTGGCTGCAGGACTTAACCTCTCTGTGCCTCAATTTTCTCATCCATGAAATAGGAGTTGTATTAGTTCCTAATAATAATAACACTTCTTTGTAGGGTTATTATAAGGATTAGTAATATATAAAATCTTCAGAACACTGCCAATGCACAGGAAGCACTAAATAAATATTCCTTTTTTAAAAGTTTATATGAACTGAAGGAGCTGTAGTGGCTAGGGAGGGGATGACATTTCCATGCTTACAATCCCACATTCTGTTCTCCACCACCAAAAAGTCTGACCTTTCATGACAAACTCATGTCAGTCAAACTCATGAGAGCTTGTTGTCTAACCCACAATGCCAGTTAATCACTTCCCAGAGAGAAATGTAGCTGTCCTATGCTTTGTGTGTCTTGAGCCCTCTCTTGCGTAAGTGAGGGTACCAGGTGGCCCTCTGTGGCTGTTGGCGGCATTGAGCTGTGGTGACGTGAGGCTTGCATCTCTTGGAGGGCAGGGCACCTGCTAAGGACAAACCATCAATGTGGACAGGTCTGAGCCTGAGTGCAGCTGGGCCGGCTATATTTTAGGGATTTTCTGGTGGGCACAGCCCCCTCTTCAGTGTGTCTGTTTCTCTGTCTCTGCTGCTGCCACCCTACTCCAGGTCACCGTCCTTTCCTGCCTGGGTGGTGGTAAAACCCTGCTGGCCTCCTGCTTCTACTTGTCCCCAATCCATTCTCCACAAGGCAGCCAGAGTGATCAGAAAGCAGGTCGTCCCTGCTTAACCCCCTCACTGCTGTAGTAGGTTAAATGGTGGCTTTTCAGAAGACATGTCCCCCTGGAACCTGTAAATGTGACCTTATTTGGAAAAGGGGTCTTTTGCAGATGTAGTTAAGGTCAGGATCTCGATGAGATCATCCTGGAGCAGCATCCTTAGAAGAAGAAAGAAAAGAAGGGAGGAACGCAGAGGGAGAAGGCCACGTGAAGACAGATGGAGCTGGGGCCGGAGCAACATGTTTGTAAGCCAAGGACCGCCAGGGATTACCAGCGACATCGGAATCTGGGAGAGAGACTTCCGAGGGAATGCAGCCCTGCCACATTTCGATTTTCAAGCTTCTGGCCTCTAGAACTATGAGAGGGTAAATTTGTTGTAAGCCACCCAGATTGTGATAACGTGTTATAGCAGCCACATGAAAAAAATACAAGTGGCTTCCCACGTGGGAGAAAACCCAGACTCCTCTGCACAAGGGCCCTCCCTGACTTCATCTCCTGGCCCTCTGGCCTCCCTAGCCCTCAAGCCTAGAAAACGCCAGCCATTTGCTGCCTCAGGGCCTTTGCACTGGCTGTTTCCCCTGCCAGAACATTCTTCCACCCTTGGCAGGTCTGGCTCTTTCTCCATCCTTCAGGCCTCAGAGAGGCCTTCCCACCTGTATTTAAATAATTGCATTTAAATAATAATTAAAAATGTGTCATATGTTTGTCTCCCATGCTCCAAGGTAATCTACATCAGAATAAAGACCTTATCTGCCTTGTTTACCCAGAATCTCAGCCCTAGCTCAATGCCTGGCACAGTAGTTTTTGTTGAATTAATAAATTGAAGCCTTTCTATTAATAAGGCTGCAGCCAAGTCCTGCCCATCTTGTTCTTGACCTAAGGGATGATTTGTTGCTTTAAAACAACTCTTGCAGATACTGTGATCTCGTTAGTTTTGTATGATCGAATTTAAAGCCTTGGTGTTCTGGAGGAGACCTCAACGTCACCCAAATCAACTGTTCACATAAGCCTGCCTCTAGGATGTAATCATTAGAGCTGAAACTAGCTACCTCTAGGAGTAGCGAGTTCTCCATCCATGGAGATGTGCAAATTTTCACATATACTAACTTATTTGATCTTTGCAATTGCCTAAGACCCTCCCTAGGAGGTCTTTAGGATCCTCCCCCGATCCCCACCAGCCTGCTAACTAACTCCCTTTCCGCCTCCCTCTCCTGGGCCACCCTTTGAGCTCTTTTCAGTAAGACAAGTCAAAGTCCATCTGAGAAGTCTGCGTGCGCACATCTGTTCACTCACACATATTATTTTGCAGTACAAGAGTTTATCAGTCCTGAATGTATATTTAGTGACAGGCTTGGTTAATCTTTCATCTAATTACACTCATTACCATTTAAATGTATAATCATTAATATATCTGGGCATGGCGGTCTAAATATTTTATAGAGGTCTTAATTACAGTAGAATTCCAGTCTCGCTGTAAAACTCTCAAGCCCCTCCAATTAAAGAGATGCTGGCAGGTAGCTCCAGGGACCTGGCAGGGGGTGGTGGCAGCCGGTGTCTCCAGTTCCCAGGTGCACTGGAGAAGCAGCAGCTGACAAAGGGAGAAGACAAGGAAATTGTGCTCTGATTTCTTGGTGCCACATGTCTGTCACCGTAGTCACGGGGTCACCCTGGAAGAGAGGGAAACCCAAGACAGGATTACAAAAATTCAGAATAGAAACTATTGCTGCTGAGGCTTTAGGGAGTCAATAAAAAACACCCCTTCCTTCCTCTGCCAAGTTAGGAATCAGTTGTGAGAGTCTCACAGGAGTCAGAGGAGTGAGGCAGAGAATGTGGGTTTAGAGACTGTGAAAGCCGATCTGAACATGGGGCTCGGGTTCTTGGCCACCGAGGCTGGTTGACACTTCATGCCAGAAGTAGACTGCCCTCTCCACCTGGACTGGCACGGGCAGGTGGCTGCAGCCCCGCATGGTTGTCCTCCATAGTAACGGCTATTTTCACACCTGTGAAGTCTCTGCGGACTTTAAAGCTCATCCTTAGCTATTTCAGTCTATGAGGTTGGTGGGTTTTTATTGTACCTATTACAGCATCAAACGCTGAGACGTGGAGGGGCTTCCTGATGGCACACAGCCGGTGGGAGGCAGAGCAGGACCCGAATCCTTAATGTACTGGTCTGAGTCCCACCTGGACTACTATGAAGTAGATGCTATTTTTAAAGTATCACGCAATACAGAAAAGTGCAGATTTCAAGTTTACATCTTGGTGAATTTTCACAAACAACACACCTTGCCCACACCTGCAGGTGTCCTGCCTCGCTGACCCCTCTTAATGTCATGGGGACCCACAGCCCCCCAGATGGTGAGAACTGAGAGGTGCCGAGCTCTCTGCACACAGTAGATGCTGTCTGAGGGCATTGCAGATATAAAACCTATGAAGTTAGATGCTATTTTTAAAGTATCACATAATACAGAAAAGTGCAGATTTCAAGTCTACCTCTGGGTGAATTTTCACAAACTGAACATACCTGTGTGATCAGCACCCAGATCCAGAACCAGAACACTGTTTGCTTCCCCAAAGCCTCCTGTGCCCCATTCCTGTCCCCTCCCCCCTCCAGGGATAGCCTCTGGCTGACTTCTAACCATGCAGATGAATTTGGTCTTTTTTGCACGTTATCTTGATCGTGCTATTCAGCCTGTGCTCTCCTGTGTCTGGTTCCAGCACCTCGACAGTCTGTCTGTGTGGTTCTTGTAATTCACTTGTTCTCCCTGGGCCGAGTCGTCATCCGTGGGATGGGACCACGATGGGTGCTGCCCTTCTGGTGAAGGGTGTTTGGGGAGCTTCCAGTTTGGCGCTTTTACAGATAGCTCCACTGGGTACATTTTAGCGCAGGTGAACACAGCTGCATTAGATAGGGAGGAACGCTTCATCCCTCTTTTGCAGGTGCAGAAGGACTGGCGTGATGGGACTTGCTGCAGGTCACACATCTAGTGAGTGGCAGAGTTGGGATTGAACCCAGATAGTCTGGCTCCAGGGTCTGCACTCTTGATCTGTGCTCTCACAGCCTGGCTCCTCTCCTGAACTTGCTGGGGAAGAGACTGACCGTAGCTCTCTGGCCGCTGCCTGCATCTAACCTTGAACAGCCCTGCTGGGTGTCTGTTGCAGAACAGGGGTGGTGAGACCAGTCCCCAATCACGGGGCACCCAGGGCAGCTTCTTGAGTCTTGACAGTCCTGACAGTATGATGCCAAAGCCCAGAGAGGGTGTGTGAGTTCCAAGGCCACACAGCAGGCTGACTCCTGGTGGACTCCTGGTGGCCTCCCTGTCTACTGTTCCCTGTCACATACCTCCTCTTGCTCCTCTCTCAGGACTGAGCCAGCTCCATCATCTGGCCTGAGAATGACCTCATTCACCAATATTAGCCTTTAAAAATAGTCCTCATTGTGTGGGGCTTGGGGCCTGTGGCTGATGCTGCATTTCCAGAAATCTCCACCCTCTGCCGCCTCCCCCCAGTCTCGGGAATATCAGTGTTCCGGCCCATCCCCTGCCACTATTTTTAGTGGCGATTTTGAGGAAGGAGGACTTTTCCTGGACTCCCCTTTACAAGCTGGAAAACAAACACCACCCGCTCCTCGCCCGCCCCCCGTTTCCCTCCTGCGGGTGTGCGGGCAGCGCCTCGCTCCCTTGGGGAGGACTGGGAAGTGGAGGCCTGGCTCCCTGGCCCGCTGCCCTTCTGGCTTCCAGGTGAGCTCTCAGCTCTTCCAGGGCATACCTGAGGGGTTGGGTGGCAGCCACAGTGTGTCCCACAGTCAGGTAGCACCACAAACAGCATGCAAGGGCCCCCCTGGCTCCCTCCAGAACTTCTTATTATACTCTGTCTGCAGGTTTCTAACACCTTCTGAGGGACTGGCCTTGCCCTTCCCAGGTATTCTTTTCCCACTGGGAGTCCTGGCCCCTGGGCATCCGCACCTGAGGCAGGGGCCCTGCAGGTGGCCAGGAATGGCCCTGCATCCCCTCCCTCCCATCACCCCCCTGCCCGGGCTCCAGGTCAGCGTTCCAGCAAGTGGTCTTGCAGCCTTTTATTCTTACTGCCCTCTGACAGGGTGCCTGTTCTTTCTCAAGACTCTGCCCAGTCCCCTCTGAGACAGCTCTGGCTCTTACAGTCACTTTGATGTGACGGTTAACCACAGCCAAGCCATCGTAGGCGGATGCAGTAAAGAACTTTTGCTTTTTTTTTAATGCTCACAGCAGTAGAATGAGAAGAAACTATTATTCTCATTTTACACGTGAAAGAGGTTGAAGAACTTACCCAAAGTCACACAGCTAGTGAATGGTTGAGCCAGGCTTCAAACCCAGGTCTCTGTCTACAGAACCTGGTCCCTCAGCCATGGATGGGCCCAAATCTGCCCTCTGCTGACCACGGACACCTGCTCAGATCAGCAGTCCAGTACCCAATAGAGGCCCCAGACATGGTTGGACTTCATGATTAATTGCCAGCATTGAAAAATCAAGAACATTTAAGACATTAAAAATAATAATCTGGAGTTTGGAATTCTCTTGAAACGTCGGAAGGTGTGGCGTTGCTGGGCACCGTTCATTCATGCAACAGCTGCCCCTGTAGGTGGGCTGGGCCTTCTAGGTCCCCACCCACTCACTTCTCTTACTGACAGTTCCTGGCAGGCCCCGTGGACAGTCACATGCTCCACCCTGGGTCTGGTGGTCCTGAGTCTCTAAGCTGGAGGATCAGGGAGAGGAGCAGCTTGAGATATTTGGAAATCGTGAGCACAGAGCCTTCTGCACCCCACTAAAGCCCCCAAGTCATCTATTCACTGTTTCCTTTACTTACTGTAGGCTGTGCCGAATGCCAGCTCCTGGAAATAGTGTCAGATGAGGCCCAGGCCCTGCTTCAAGAGTCTTCTAGGCTAGTCTGGGAGGCTGGTAGGTCCAGAGCTATTGGTCTGGTTTCCAGGGTGCTGGTACAGATTCCTGTGGAGCTGGGCAGTGGAAAGGTGGGACACTCATGCAGCAAACAGTGGCATGAGCCATGGGCTTAGATGCAGGAAGAAGCTGCCTGGAATTCCGAGGTGGAGAGAAGACAGGGGAGCCCTGAAGGGAGAGGAAGAGGTGCTTAAATGACCATTTCCTGACCATTTCCCACAATAAACACGGGATATGTAGTGTTAGGTGGTAGCCAGTTCAAAGGAGAAAGAAGAAAACAGGGAAAGGTGTCCAGGGAGGACTGTGCTGGAAAAGCAACGTGTGGATAAAGGGGAGGAAGGGAGTGGGTGTGGGTAGGTGGGGCAGGAAGGAGGGCATTCCAGGCAGAGGCAAGGGCAGGTGCAAAGATCTTCAGAAAGGAGTGTGTCTGCAGGGACAGCGGGATGTGGGCGGAGGAAGAGGAGGTGGGGGGCAGGGGGCGATGACATCCCAAGGACCTTTGTGGACCATTGAAAGAACTTTGTGCTCACACTTGAGTGAGAGGGCGCCATGGGAGAGACGCAGAGAAGTGACATGATGTGAACTTACATTTTAAGGGGGCCACTCCACCCACTGCTGGATTGACACAGACCAGTCAGGAGGCTACTGTGTGATCCAGATATGGGATGGGGGTGACATGGGCCCGGGTGAGTGACCAGGTTGGTGACTAAGGAGTGGCAAGAAGTGGCCAGATTCTGGTCCCATGTTAAAGGTAGCGCCAGCGTGGCTTGCAGAGGAATTGGGTCTGGGGCATGAGAGGGGGCTCAAGGAAGATGCCAGAGCTGAGGCCCCTGTAAATCAGGTTGGGGGACTGAAAGGAGCAGGTTGTTGGGGGCTGGAGGACTGGTTGGGGGCTGTGGGACTGGTCGGGGACTCACCCTTGGACGTGAATGGCTTGAGATGCTGGTAGACGCTCAAGCAGACATGTGGATGCTCTTAGCTCTGAGTCTGGAGTTCAAGAGCGAGGTCAGGCTGGAGCCAGCCAGCTGGGAGGCCTCAGCATATGGTCAATTTAAAGCTACCGGGCTGCCCAAGCCCATCAAGGAAATGATGGAGAAGCAGCAGTCCAAGAAAGAGGCCTCCAGCGCTTAGAGGTCAGAAGGGGGCAGAGCCCAGAAATGGAGACCAAAACGGAGCAGCAGAGAGACGAGAAGAAGCCTGGAGCATGGGCTCTGGAGGCCGAGTGCAGAAGGCGTCACCCGCCGCAGACAGAGCACATCAGGTGGACATCACAGGCTCAGACACAGAAGTGGCCAGTGACCTTGAGAAAACCAAGGGTGGAGAAGTCAGGGTGGGTTCCATAGAGAGGGAGGGGGGAGGTAGACAGTTCTTTGGAGCATTTTTGCTCCAAAAAAAAGAGAAGAGGAATGGAATGCGAGCTGGAGAGGGAGATGGGTCAGAGGAAGGTTTCCTGTTGAAGATGAGAGAGACACTTGCCTGTTTGTAGGATGCAGGGGAAAATCCAGGGAAGGGCACGTGCCACGTGCAGGGGACTCAGACATCTGAGGCAGTTCTAGTAATGAAGGGGGCCTCGGTTTCCAATCAAAGGGAGGACACAGCAGTGGCCAGGCTGATGGCAGGGGAGCCCCACGGGAGAACCAGGTCCCTGCACTCCTGGACCCCGGGTCTCACCTATGTTGGAAGCACAGTGTCTGGGGTCTGTCCCCAGCCCTGAGCACCATAAAATTCTACTGGTGCCCTCGGTCATCAGAAGGTTTGGTCCTCTTGAGTCTTCTTAGGTCCTTCCTGGGATGTGGCAGGAACAACGTGAAGTGGACGTGGACACGGTTCCCAGGGCCCAAGGCAGTTTGGGAAGAACTTCAGCCAAGCTGTGTCCAGCTCCAAGAGCACCAAGGCTGATGCTCGGGGTCCTGTCAGGAGGCACAAGGGAAATTAGTGTGGCCTGTCCCTCCCAGGAAGAGCAGGAGAGACAGGCAAAGAAAAGCAAAATGTTCTCTGCGCCCATGGCTCAGATTCCTGCTGTCCCCCAGCCTGTCCACCTCATCCGGTCATTCATTTGCAAGTCAGTTGGTCCCTATTTCCTGAGCACTTATACGAGTGCCAAGCACTGTTCTGGTTGCTAGGGACACAGTAGTGAATGAGACAGGCCAGGTCTTGTAATAATATAAATAGCTTATATTGCTAGTTGGGGTGGACATAAAAAATGTAAGTGAGCCTAGTCATCCTTCATATACCTTTGACCCAGTTAAGGGACATGAAGTCTGCTCTCACCGTCAAACATGCTGGCTGGAGTTTATGTGCCGCCTTCTCATCCGTGTGAATGGACTGATTTTCACCAGTTGAGAGAATTGCTCAACTGTTTTGGTTGAATAGAGTAGGCCTTGCTTCCATGGAGTGTGACGGTAATTAGCAGAGCACTGACCCAGATGAGGGTCACCGAGTAGTCCTCAAGCGTGTCAACCTGAGCAGTCACTATTAGCATCTCCACCCCCATCCTCGTGCCATGGCAGACATCACTAATCAGCCCAGGTTCCTAGAGAGCCTGGTTGATTAGTCATGTCTGCCATGGCCACAGGACTGAAAAATAAGAACATATCCGAGATATTTTTCTTTCCAGGCTCAAGGGAGTTTGGAAAGTCATACTGAATAACATTCTAGGGTGCACTTGGAGAGAGGATCTGTGGAGCATCTAGAAAGATCATGGGCCTGAACGTCAAAGTACTGGGGTCAAACGTCCGCTCTGCCACTCACTGACCGCGTGAGTTGGTCAGCTCTCTTCACCTCTCAGTTATTCTTTTAAGGAGCAGAGCTGCCCAAGGCAGACCAAGGGAGGTTGAGCTGGAAGAAGCCTGAGAGCCTCACATTTTGGTGGCCAGGTCCCCGTCTCTGGCCAGCTATGGCTCAGGGGTCCAGCTTCCTCAGCTGCCACTGGTGGCTGCCCCTTGTCCAAGTCCTTGGGTCAGTTTTTCTTTCCAACCTGAGCACCACTTGATGGGCAAGAGCCTGATAAACCTTTACAAAGTCGGTTAAACTCTCACCTCTTCTGAACTCACCTTGCCCCAGGAAGGACCAAAAGAAACTGCTGTACCCCAGTCCCAGGACCATAAATCTGCGAGCCTTTAACCTATTGCTAGGTTGTGCCTACTCCCTGCCTGGGGCTCTTTTCACAGAAACCAGCCTATCAGTCAAGACTGCCTAGATTTTCTGGGTCCTCCTCAAGCCTGGAAGCCATGGGAAGTTGGAAGACAGGAAGAGCAGCTTACTCTCAATGAGCACCTGCTATATGCAGCCAGGCTCCATGCGGGTGATCGCTTGCAGCCTAACAGCTGAGGAAAGGGAGGCTCAGAGAAGCTGCGTGTGGTGTCTTGGGCCCTCCAGCCCACAAGCGGCAAGGGTGGGGCTGGACTGCAACCTCCTGTCTCTGAAGCTTTGCCTTTCTGAGTTTCTCTTCTCCCAAGGTGCTCAAGATCTGCACCCCACAGTTCACTCAGGGCTAGACAGGCTATCCTTAGGGGCAGAGTCACCATTTTACAGATGAGGAAACTGAGGCTTAATTAAATTTAGGCAGATTCCTAAGCCAGGGCTTCTAACCCAGCTGTGTTGGCCTAAAAGTTGGGAGACCTGAGCTGACTTGCTGTGTGACAGTGGACATTCTCTTTCCCTCTCTGGGCCTCAGTTTCCCCATCTGTAAAGGGAGGTTGATCTGGAAGAACCCTGAGAGCCTCACATTTTGGTGGGTGTTTATCTAGAGGCTCGAGCCCCACTGATTGGTTTGCCAGGTTCTTCTGGCTTCCACCTGCCCTCCCCTCATTTCCCAGAATCTGTAGATCCCGAGGTTCACCTAGTCAGGAATGTTGAATGGAAAAGAGAGAGGAGGCCCCCTGCTGGCAGCTCCTGGGATTGGCATACACGGGCTGATGTCCATTAATTCTGCCCACCACCTTCCTCCCCACCTCTGAGCCCACGTTCATCAAGGGTCCAGCCGAGCCGGAATTTTTACAAGGGCTCCTGGCCTTGGAACATCCAGGACCAGGCCCACACTCTTCTGAGAATAATAGGAAACCTGACTGTGTGGAATGAGACTTTGTCTTGGGCAAGCTGAGGATCCTGCAAGCAAAGAGGGAGTGGCTGGGGGAGGGTTCCTTAAGAGCTGTTGACTTGTGTGTACACACGCATGTAGGCACACGCAGAGACGTACACACACACCCCCTCCTCCCAGCAGCCACGGGGCAGTGATGGAGTGCATGCAAGAATGTCAAACTGCCTTTCATGGAAACCCTGGAAAGCCATCCTGGGAAGGTACTGCAGCCACAGAACCAGCATCTCGCAGCAAGAGTATCCATTGGGAGTGCCTGGCTCGTCGCTGGTGTTGTGGACTGATGCAGCAGCTCTGCTGTTTACAACCGTGCACTGTCGCAGTAGGGTTAAGGAAGGGAGGAGTGGGAGGGATTCAAGGGTAGACATCCCAGATTTAAGTCCAGACTCCACTATTGCAGCTGTGTGGGTTCCTGTGAGTAAGTTAACCCCTTGGGCCTCAGTTCCTTCCTTCATCAAACAAGTCCAGCCTCACCCACAATACAAGGTCCTTACGAGCAGATGAGGACAGTGTGTGGTCACCAGCTGGGCTGTGGGGGTTGCTTGGGGTTGGCGATTTAAGAGGCAGCAGGGTTAGGCGGATGCATGCTGGGCCAGGTGGGCTCTGTCTCTCGCTACTCAGCCAACTTCCTGACTCTCCCTGGGTGCCCACTTCCTCATCGACAGTGTGGAATGACTGTATAAGGTGGTCATGAGATTAAGTCACAAAAACCTGTAAGGCACTTGGAACAGTGCCTGACACTACCCACGGGTCACTACATGGCATTTAACATCTGGGAAACAGGCTCAGGAAGGTTAAGGTCAGGGCCTCGGAGCCAGGTGGGACATCAGATCTTTGAACCCAGACTGGTGCCCATCCTGCCCCATTGTGTGGCATTGGTCAAGGCCACGGATGTGTTTGGGGGGGACTCTGCTGATGTCCTGGCACCTTCACGGGGGCAGTGAATGACAATGGTGAAGTCTCCTGGGGTCTCAGAAGCTAAAAGGAAGTTCAGAGTTGAGCACCCTCCTTATGCTGGGATCCTGAGGGGAAACTGAGGCTCAGAGATGGGAAAGATGAGAGCGGTTCCCTCAGTCCCAGGGGTGGCTCTCATGCATGTAGTAGGTAAGGAGAAAACCCTTCATGCTCAACATCACCCTTTGAAGTCCCTTCCTTTCCAGGCCCACAGCCCCCAGCAGCTCAGAAGCCAAGAACTGTCCTGCTATGTGCATGCTGGCTGTGGCCTCTGTTCTCCTGGGCATTGGAGGTGAGGATCTGCTTTGCTCCAGGGGAGCAAAGCAGTAACTTTGGAGCCCTTTTCTCTCTCTCTAGTCCACGCCCACCAAGAGTTGCACTTGCAGGAGTTAAATGTGGGGTCAACACTGCTCCACTGCACCCCACAGCTGGGTTAGGGACTGGAGCATCCCAAGCCAGGGCAGGAGGAAGAGGTCTGCCATGGGAAAGCCACCCGGAAGCTTGAGAACAGTGGCGTCCCAGAGAAGTGCCATCATTGCAGGGCCACAGCTGGGCCCCTGGTCACACCTTCATCTCACACGTGCATCTGGCCTCCTCTGAGTCAGAAAACTAAGCCCCTCCCCACACACCCTCCTTCCCTCCCTCGGAGTCCCCACATTCCCAGGAGCCGGGCTGGCCTCAATTCTGTGATTCTGCAGGGCCCGCCAGATCACCTGTCACCATGGCAGTGGTTCTGGTGGCCTGGCTGCTGGAATGGGACCTGCCTGGGGTCAGCGGGTGACTGGGAGGTGAACAGAGCACTGGGGAACTGTAGGCTGAGTCAGGAGGCATGTCCCAGAGAGACACAGCCAGGCCTCGAGGCCGGCAGCTCGTTTTGCAGTAGGAGCCTTTGGGGAACAAGAGAATGAGGTTTGGAAGGCAGGACAAAAGCACAGCTGTGAGAGAGAGAGGGTTCGATTGTGTCGTTTTCGTAGTATAGATTTTAAATTGCTTCCTGGGGGTCTATTGTGTTGACCTCCTTTTGCTTAGAGTTATACCAGCACCTCCAATAGGGGCAATGCAGCGGGTGCTTGGGAAAGTTCAGGCTCCACTGGGAGCGCACACACCCGCTCTCCCACCTCGAGCTGGTGCAGGAGTCCCAGCAGCTCTAGGACCTGCCCCTCTGTGTTTCCTTGAGTGGGTTTCACATGTCCCAATCGATAGGCCATGCCCAAGAACGGATGGTCAAGGGCACCGAGCTCTCGGCAGTGGATGTGTGTGCTTCTGAAAGCTGTGTACAGACTGGATGTCGGCCTCTTGTGTTCACAAGGGTTCCAAAGGCGCCTCATCGTCTTTTTAGTTGATCTGTATTTGGCATTCATTCCCAAAGACCCAGCTTTTGTGGTTTCTCGGTCCTTAGCCTGGCCAGGTCCAGCCCTGAGCTGGGCAGAGCAAGGATCCTCAAGGAGCACAAGTAAGAAGGAACTAGGGAGAGGAGGCTTTGAGGTGGGGGTTGGCACTTCTCCCAGCCTGCCCCGATGTATCAGTGAAGAGTGCATTGGGCTGCACGTAACAGGAAACCCCACAAACATTGAGATTTGTCTTTCTCCTGTTACAAGGAACCCTGGCCCCTTTTTTTCTTTCTACTCCCTGTTCTTAGCTTGTATCTTCCATCCATGTGCTCACAAGAGGACTTATAAAGAAAACGGAGAGTTTCTCAGTGGAAGTCAGTTTACATTGCAGAAGCCAGGACTGTGATAATGCCACTTCTAGCTGCAAGGGAGCTTGGGAAGCTGAGTGTTTTAGCTGGACACATTGCTCCCCACCCCCACCCCCAAACAAAATTGGAGCCATCTTGGTAAGGAGGAGGGTAGATGGATGGATGTATCAACCATATGAGTGGGGGTCTGTCTTGTCCATCAGACTGTCAGCCACCCCAAGGTAGGGACTATGTTGGGCCTGTCCCTATTCTCACATCAGCAAGCATGGAGCCTGGCACTCAGTAGGTGCTTCATTCAGCAGTTGGGGAGGGGGTGCTCTGGCTCTCCTTTTAGCAAGAAGGTAGTAATCTGAAGGTACAGGTCCAGCCCTTGCTCTCAGGGAGCCCTGTGTCAGATGGCAGAGGCATAGCCTCCTGCACCACCATGATTATTAACCACCTTTGGTTAATTTCCAACCAAAGGGCAGAGCCGTTACTCTCCTTGCCAGCCAAAGGGCAGAGGGTAAACCCCCAGGAGAGTCCATGCGACCTGTTTCGTGGCAGCTTCTCTCCATTGGGGCAGGAAGACCTGTCATCCAAAGCTCCCCAGGAAGCCACAGTGGTTGCCTGGGTCAGCAGCCCCCCAAGAGGTGACCCCCTTGGGTCACCTCTCAAGCTCAGCAGTGTTTCCCTGCTGTTCTCACGCCCACCAGTCTGAAGCCAGCCTGAGACCAAGAGTCAGGAACGAGTTCAGCCCCAGCTCTGCCACTGACTGGCTGTGTGGCCTTAGTTTCCTCCTCTGTAAGATGGGATGATAAAATACCCACCCACCCACCTCCTCTTAGGAGTGCAACCAGAATCCAGTGAGAGTGTGCAGGTGGAAATTTCCAATCTCCAGTGACAGCTGGGCCCGGGCTCTCCTGTAACATGCCTTCTGACCGGGTTATACCTTTAGATGTCAGGTTTTCTTAAAGTGAAGCTCACTGGTAATGTGACCACACTATGTTAGGGGGCAGGGCACATGACTGACTCAGCTATGTCCTTCTCCCCCGACCCCCTGGAGCCTGCGGGGCCCACCCCTTGCCTGGCAGGAGTGAAACAGAAGAGTCCTCTCTGTGGGCTCTGCTGTCCCCACCCTTGAAGGTTCCAGCCCAGCAGGCATGGAATTCCAGCCCTGGTGACCTAAGCTGCTGCTCAGCCAAGCTGGCCGTGAAGAGGACATGTCCAGCTGTGGGGTCGGGAAGCTCAAAGCTGGAATTTAAAGAGCCGCCCAAGACCTGCAGTCTTCACTGCAGGAGTCTCTTCCCCGTGGCTCTTTGCACAAGATGACATGGCCCCAGCTGATCTGCCCCCCTCCCTGTCCGACCCACAGGAGGGCCAGAAGGACATCAACTCATGCTAGGCACTGGGCCAGGAGCTCGGGGTCCTTGGTCCATAGGCCATGCCTGGCATCCCCAACTCCTCCGTATGCACAGGCTGAGTTTGCAGGATTGGACGTCCAGGACAGGATGGGGTGGCACAGCCACTGCCACTCCCATATCACTGCCCTCAGCCAGCCATAAGGGTCTGGGGGACTTCACTGTGGAGGCAGCATAACGTAGGGTCAAGTATATGGGCTTTGGGTTCAGACATGGCTGTGTGACTTTAGGCAAATGACTTAACCACTCTGGGCCTTTTCGGGCTGGAAGCTTCCAGAGCCCAGGCGTAAGGAGCCTGCAGGAAGTGCTTAGCCTCAGACACCCCTCCTTGATGCTCTCTCCAGGGAAAGGACGGCACTCTGGGGGCTCTGGGGGGAGGCAGGGAGCTTACCCTGCAGTCAGAGCCTGCCCTGAGTCTGCTCCATTCACCAGAGAGCCAGTTCTGGGGCAAGGAGAGTCTGGAGGGAGCAGAAGTCACGCTGCCTCACAGGAGGCTGCTCAGGGTGTGTGACACTGAGTGTTTTTTAACAGCGTTATTGAGATATAATTTATATCCCATACAACTCACCCATTTAAAGTGGACCATTCAGTGGTTTTAGTGTAGTCACAGGGTTGTGTGTTCTTCACCACACCAATGTTAGGACATTAAGAAACCTCGTGCCCTTCACCTACCTTCCTACATCTCCTGTCCGCCCTCACCCCCAGCCCGAGGCAACCGCTAATCTGCCTTCTGTCTCTATGCATCTCCCTGTTGTGGACATTTCATGTAAAATGGAATTCTATAATGCGAAGCCTTCCTTCACTCAGCATAATGTTTTCCAGGTTCACCTATGTCGCAGCAGGTGCCAGTACTTCTTTTTATTATTAAATAACATTCCATTGTATGGATGTATCTCATTTTGTTTATTCATTCATCCACTGATAGACATCTGGGTTGTTTCTATATTTCTGGCTATTATGAATCATGGTGCTCTAAATATTTATAGACAGTGCTTGTGTGGACATATATTTTCATTCCTTGGCCTAGGAGTAGAATTGCTGGGTCATAGGATGACTTTATGTCCCATCTTTTGAGGAACTGCCAGACTGTTTTGCAAAGCAGCTGGACCATCGTACATTCCCACCAGCAGGGGGAGAGGGTTTCAGTTTCTCCACATCCTTGTCAACACTTGCGATCGTCTGTCTTTCCTACTTTAGCCATTCCAGTGAGCATGAAGTGGCATCTCACTGTGGTTTCAATTTGCATCTCCCTGGTGGCTAATGATCGAGCACCTTCCCTGTGCTGCTTGGCCATTTCTTGGAGAAATGTCTATTCAGATCCTTTGTCCATTTTTTACCTGGGTTCTTTGAGTTTTTATTATTGAGTTGTAAGAGTAATTTATACTTGTAGATATAAGTCCCTCATCAGATACAGGATTTGCAAATATTTTCTCCCATTCCGTGGGTTGTCTTTTCACTTTCTTGATGGTGTCCTTTGAAGCACAAAAGTTTCCAATTTTGATGAAGTTCACTTTATCCGTTTTTTCTTCTGTTGCCCATACTTTTGGGGTTGTATCCTGCTGCATTCTTTTAATCAAATGCTTCTCCTGTGGAGTAAATGGGGTGGATGAGGACTAGCAGGCTGGGCTCAGAGTGGCCCTGGGGTACATTTCAGCAAGGGGTCAGGAGCTCACCAGCCTCAGCCCTTCAACATTGGGGACCCAGCCAGCTGAGGGCTAGGAGAGACGTTTAAACAAGGACTTGCTCCCTGGTTGGATCCATAAATCTGAGAGGTGAGAATAGGGACTGTAGACATAGGTGGGCCTGGGTTCGAATCCCAGGAATGCCACGAAGTGACATAGGAGCTTGGGAGAAACACTTCATCTTTCTGAACCTATTTTCTCCTCTGCTAAGAAGGGACAGCAATGATGCCTCTTCTCAGCATTCCGGGCAGATGGAGGAGACAGCCAGGGTCTCGGAACTAACTCATTCTTCTGTCCCCCAGCCATGAAAGCCGATCGAAAGCGCTTAAAGGGTGAGAAGACAGACCTGGTGAGCCAGATGCAGCAGCTGTACGCGACGCTGGAGAGCCGCGAGGAGCAGCTCCGCGACTTCATCCGCAACTACGAGCAGCACCGCAAGGTCAGTAGCCGCCCCCCTCTTCTCCCCTCTCCTCCGTTCTGCAGACGCACCAGCTTCCTCATCTCCCCTGCTTGCCGGCCACCTTCTCAGCCCAGCACAGGCTCTGCCTCTCGAATCCCAGAGCAGAGATGAGGAGGCCTCCAGAGTGCCCAGCTGGGCCTGGGCACCAAGGTGAAACTGGCACAGCCCCTGGCTGGAGGCTCTGCGTCTCCTGGGCAAACAGGCCTGGACAGGATAGTGCAGTCATGGCCATGCGGACTTGGGAGTCCTGCTGGTCGAGATCCCAGCTCCCCATCCTCATCTGCAAAAGGGTGATGGTGGTACAGACCTTGCAGATCTGCAGTGAGGATTCCATGAGATGATAAACACTGAACACTTGGCCTGACGCATAATGAGCACTCGGTGAATGTTGGCTGGGCATCTTATTAGTAACACCGCAGTAAAAGCGAGAGAGAGCTGGGGAGCACTGGAGAGACAGCGGGAAATTCTGGGAGTCTTCACAGAGGAAGTGACATGAGTAGGGCTCTGTGGGATGAGTAGGAGTTTATGGGTCAGATAACTGAGGAATTTGGCTCAGCAGATACTGTCTGGTGTCTGTGATGTGGATGTGCCAAAGAGGACACTGAGACTTAAAGAAAAAAGGGTCGGTCCCTCAACCAAGCAGGCCTTAGTGAAGACACTGTGTCTGCCAAGAACTGTGACCTTACAGTGTGCAGGGCAGAAAGACAATGGAAAGCCGCTGTCCAAGTACATGACACCATGTGACAAGGGCTGTGACCAAGGTATGTACACAGGGCAGCACGCGGAGGCGGGAGTGCATTCAGCTTGCGGCTGCTTCTGCGGTGGAAGCTTCAAGCATCCTCTGAACAATCAGTGGCAGCAGCAGTGGAACAAGCCCAGTCAAAGATGGTGCCTCTGAGCCAGAATTGGAGGCCAGAGTGTCTGAGACTGAATTTGAACTTAGACTGTTTGTCCCTACATCCACTATGGTCTTCCCCAGGATGCTCACTGTCACTTCCTCTGCATGACTAAAGCGGCAGCCCCAGGAGAGCTCTGGGTCACACACAGTCCTCAATGGTAGTCTGGGGCTTCCAGCTGCCCTCAGTCCCTGTTCCACCCACTCTGTCTTGCCAGTCGCTGCTGCCTGCGTCCTTCCAGCTAGATGAGCTGGGTCCCTTTGGCGTCGGCCTTCTGTGGCTATCACTGGCAGACACAGCATGGCAGTGAGTGGACGACCCGTGGAGAGAGGAACAGGAGTACAGAGTCTGCTTTCCTGGGCTCTAATGTGGGAATGCGCTCGTGGGCCTGCATCTGCGCCTTAGGGGGAGTGTCCCTTCACTGGCATTGCCCTTGGCCACCAGCAGGGAACCAGGGGGCAGGAGCTCAGGGAGCACCACATGGACAAGAAGGCATGGGGGACCCTGCTCCCCTCCTCTGTCTGATGACCCAGATACACCTGCGTGTGCACCGGGCTGTGCATGCGTGTGCTCACATGCACCCTATGTCAGTTATAGTGTGTTTTTTAAGTGCTCACAGGCCAAGTTCTCAGAGCCTCCTTCCTGTGTGTTCATTCATGTAACACTCACACCGACACTATGCGGGGTTACGATCAAACCCCCATTTCACAGATGAGCTGACAGGCGGAGAGGTGAGCTCACTCATCCACGGTCATGCAGTGCAGGCACGGCCTGGGTCCAGAGCCCACACTTGTGCCCGCTGTGCTGTGCACCCCTCCCCCCATCCCCCCATCTTCTCCCCTTGGTTCCCAGCACAGCATTGTATTGCAGCCCCTGGTCCCTGCCTCCCCATCTCTGTCCACCTCTCTCCTTTCTCCTTCCCCAGCCAGAGGAGCCATAGCAGGACCCAAGGGAGCCAGGTCTTTCTTCAGCAGGGGAAGCAGGGACACGGGGCCAGAGCACCAGCCCACAGCCTTCAGTGACATAGTGGCCCCGGGGCAGAGACAGGCCCCAGGCTGACTTTGTACACCATTTGTCTCCCAGGTCATTGGCTTCCTAGGCCTGAGACCAGGGTCATGCAGTGGTTAAGAGCAGACAGCCGGGTTAGAGTCTCTGGCTGTGTGGCCTCGTGCAAACGCTGGCTCTCCGTGGTCTCAGACTTCTCATTTGTAAACCAGGGTAATGACAGCCACTACTCCAAGCCCAGCATTGTTAGCCCTGAGGTTTCTGGGACACAGAACGCAAGCTGGGGAAAACGCTTGCTATCATCTTCATCATCATTAGCATTATTGCCTTTGGGGATTCACGGTCAGTCATTTGATCATGAAAATTCCACAGTGGATTTCACAGCCCCTCATCTGCCACTGCCTGGCATTTGTCTCACTGGCAAACCCAGAGAAGGAAACGAAGCACCATCTGTGGCTGCCCCTACACAGGTCCCAGGCGAGGGCTCCACCTCTGGGAAGATGGCAGAGAGACAAGAACTTTGCAGAAAGTAACCCAGACAAGACCTTCTGGGAGGGACAGAGGGTCTCAGAGGACCCAGGAACCAGAAGCCAGAGGAAGGAGCTGCCTGAGAAACATGCACCTTGAAGGACAGATCAGGAGTTAGAAAAGCAGAGGGACCGTGGTGCTGGTGAAAGTCCACGAGCGTTAGGAAGATGGCACCGTTACCGGGTAGCCATCCTGATCATGATTATGGTAATGGCCATCTGCAGAAGCCACCTTAGCAGGAGCTGGCATAAACATGTATTAACAACAAACATTGGTTGTGCATCTGCTGTGTGCAGGCATTGCCCTTCTCTCTCCACATGTGCTAATATAATAGCGACCCTATGAGGTATGATTGTCCCCGTTACCCCCATTTTACAGAGGCAAAAACTGAGACTGAGGTAGAGTCGCCGGCCCAGGGTCACCCATGATGAAAAGGTGGAGGCAGGAGGTGCAGCTCCAGAGCCCAGTCAGGACTGTTGCCCGAGCAGCCTCCCCAGCTGCTCAGGAAGCGCTCACGTGGACAGAGGGGTTCTTCCTGCGGCTGTGTCCTCTGGACACCCGGAGGCGGACTGCAGAGAAGAGGTCACGGCTGTCCCCATGAGCGTAGATGGCATGCTGGCTCCTTTAGTGGCACCGTGGCCAACCTGGGGTTTACCAGCAAATGCTCCTCCATGTCTTTTCATGGGATATCAAATTTGTTTTTTATAATTTTGCTCTTCTTTGGCAATAAAATTCCCATGGAGAGCTCCATGTCGCTTTTTTTAAGTCATAGGTGGGCATCCCCATGTCCAGCCAGCTGCGGGGCATCCCCATGTCCAGCCAGCTGCGGGGTTGGGGTGAAGCTGCTGAGCAAGCAGACACCTGGGAGCTGTGGCAGCCATGGGCAGAGCAGATGGCCCCAGCTCTGTCACTTTTATTGGTTGAGTTCACAATACCCTTCAGGTTCATTCAGAAAAATGAAATTTGGGAAAAATTTATTTTTTAAAAACTGCTATCTTAAACCTCGTTGTTAAGTGGAAAGAGTCACTCCTGTAGTCCCAGCATATCAGTGGAATAGCAACAGTATAGTGATCTTTAGTCATTGTTGGGTCAATCCCATTTTACAGATGGGAGGACTGAGGCTCTCAAGGGTCAAGTGACTGGCCCAAGGCCAGTTTGGAGAAGCAAGATCTTGCAACTGGTTACCGAAAAATGATTTGCATTTTCTGTGCAAGACACATGTCCCCATGAAGAGGATTAATGAAACTATCAGGTTCCCCAGCCACTTAGCTCTGGTCATTCAGCCTGCCACGGCCCACTCAACTCCTCCTGGGGACCCCTGCAGTCCTCAGCTGGAACAGGTCGCAGGACCCCAGACTCTGAGCTCCTGGGAAGAAAGGGGACAACATGGGTACAACACAAGCTGCTGAGAAACGAGGGAGTCTTGGCCTGCCCGGAACGTTCACAGATTGCAACATCCCAGAAGGCTGTGCCAAATGCACATGCCCCGTCACATGAGTGCAGCTGGGAGGGGGACTTGGGGACTCTCCATAAATGCAGCTGAGGAAGTTCTCACAGCAGGTCAGGCGGCCAGGCCAGGGGCTGGACACAGCGTGATCTTGCGTGATGAGGCCACATTTGAAACAGGTCACCTTCTCCCCACTGCTATTGCCTCCCCAGCCAGACCTTTGTCCCCTTGCAGCCCTGTCCTCACTGCTGCACCCTGCCTTCCCCATTCCACTCCCTTCTCCTGTCCATGTGACCTCGGCTCCCTGGCCCATCATCCAAGGCCTTACAGAGCCTGGCCAAACCCTATCCTCATATATTCCAGCCACGCTTAACCCGCATCAAGTTCTAAATGTCTCCTTTTGGTTCCTTTTCTGCCTCAGTTAACAGCAGGGATTGAGACCTTGCCCACACTATCTGTGGGGCTGGGGAAGTTATTTTACCTCTTTGAGACTCAGTTTACTCATCTGTGAAACAGGGATAATCATAGTCTCTGCCTCACGGTGGTTGTGAGGTTTAAATATAATAATGCACCTGCAACCCTTAGCACTGTACAGAACATTCCACAACAGTTGCTGCTGAGCCCTGCTCTCCTGCTAGGGAATATTATCATGGGCAGGTGGGAGTCCACGTCTTGAAAGCACCTATAGGGCCTTCTTGCCCAGGCTAGAGCCTCCGTCTTTGCATGGCCAGTGGGACCAGTGACTGCAAAGAGACAGAAATGAAAACAATCCTGAGGGTCCTAGTGGGTCTTTCTCCTAATTCAGAGAGACATTTTATAAGCAGCCCCTTGTGCGCCAGCCAGTTCTCAGTGACAGTTCTTACCCCAGTTGTTTAGCTCCACCCTGTAGCAGAGTTTTTCAGGGTAAGCTTCCCGAGTGAAGGGATTCTTGTCTGGTTTGTGCCTGCTGATGGCATCCATGAACATTGATTGAATGACAATATCAGGTCCAGATACAAAAAAAAGGGTTAGAGAGGATCTGGGCTGCTCTCTTACAGGGGTAGTCAGGGAAGGCCTGTCCTCTTCATCCAGGGGTCAAGCTCCCTCCATGTGTCCCCGAGCCAAGAGGTGGCCCCTGCTCCTCATTTGTGACACCTGTGGTCCTCTCTCCCACCCACAGGAGAGCGAGGACGCGGTCAAAGCCCTGGCCAAGGAGAAGGACCTCCTGGAGCGCGAGAAATGGGAACTGCGGCGCCAAGCCAAGGAGGCCACGGACCACGCCGCGGCGCTGCGCTCCCAGCTGGACCTCAAGGACAACCGGATGAAGGAGCTGGAGGCCGAGCTGGCCATGGTGAGGACCCTCCTCAGCCAGGGCAGGTCCTGGAGTCTGCTAGAAGTGACGTGTTGGGAGCCAGGGCAGGCTAGCCTCGGTCCACCCAGGAGCCCCTGCGTGGGGGGAGGGGGCAGAGCAGGACATGCACAGGGGACAGGGGACTGGATGCTCCGTAAGCTTCCCTCGCAAGACCATACAGACCTGCCAACCCCCAGAGCCTGGGACAGCCTTTTCTCCACCTGCCTTGGGCCCAGGGAATGTGAGGACCACTCACTCTTCCACACTCGCCAGGCTTCTCTTAAAAAAGGAAAAAAAATATTTTTGTTTAAAAGGACATAATTGTTTAGGAAACTGTTTGGGAGGAAATACACCAAAATATTAACATTAGTTATCTCAGGGTGATAGGATTACAAGTGACTTTTTTTTTAACCTATTTTCAAGTGTATCTACAGCAAAAATAGAAAGACATTTTTACTTGGGTCATCAAAGGAAAAAAATATTTTCTTTTTCTAATCCAAAACAAACCCTCCCAAACATTTTGTTTTCTGTGAAGGTACACAGCCCACGTGCATGGGGACACAGCCCAGGGTCTGCCAGAAGAGCCAGGTCCAAGCCCTGAAGCTTTGTTCTGCCTGCTCCTGTGTGACCTTGCGCCGCTCACTCAACCTCTCTGGGCTCCAGTGCCCTTTATCTGTTATGGAGTGGGGTGAGGGTCTTAGTCCTACTCTGCCTTCCCCACAAAGTGGTTGGGTAGCTCCAGAGAGCTCGTGGCTGGAAGGGCCTTTGAAAGCCAGCAGGAGCTCCCCGTGACCGTGGTTGGGAGAAGACGGTACAGGCAACTCCTGAGGAGTGGGTACCCACATGGCTCTTAGAGGATTCGTCGTACTGCCAAGCTTTGATGCCAGCCAACAGTGTGGTTATAGCTGTGGGCTCTGGGCTCAGACCCAGCCCCCTTCGCTTCCTAGCTGTGTGACTTTGAGCAGGACCCTTCACCTCTCTGGGCCTCTGTTCCATCATCTCTAAATAGGGATCATTGCACATGCCCCGTGGGGTTTCCTCTTGTGAGATTTCAGTGAAATAATGCAAAGGAAGTGCTTAGCACAGCATCTGGACGTGGTAATTGGTGACACAATGACATGATGGTTTTCTTTGCTTCAGGACCAGGCCACCCAGGGCAGGGCAGGCCCCGTGGGCCTCTGCTGGGTCTCTTTGTCCAGTGCTGACCCCTAGTGGTGAGAGCTGCCCAGACAGGAAAGAGCTGCAGCTGCAGGATCCCTCTCGGGTGGCCTTCCCACCAGTGGGGTCGGTGGCACTGCTGCCAACTGCCACCCAGACAGAAACCTTTCAAGTTGCAGACCAGGAGAAGGGTGCAGGGTAAGGCCCCTGTTCTCCCAGGTCTTCCCAGTGCCCTGTGGATGGACAGATGTGTCTTCCTTGTCTTGCAGCACTGGCCTTAGGCATCCTGGGTTCTCCCTGGGTCCTTCCAGATCGGGAGCAGCTCACCTTGGCTTCTACTCCCACCATAGCCAGACATCCCACCTGCTTTGGTTCTGGCCAACAAAACTCAGTTCTTGCCTCCTCCTTTTCTGGCAGGCATCAGGCCTCTCTGCTAAGAGCAATTTCAGGGTAAATGTTGGTAGTTCAGGGTGATGGATCTGTTCTAACACCAGCACAGCAGTGTCTACACAGAGCTAAGAGGAGGGAAGGGGCTTTACTTAGAGCATGATGGCCCCAGAATTGTTGGGGTGTCCACCTGCCTGCAGGTCCCCATCGTTGTCTGGCCATCTGCAGAATTTCACACCCAGGGCTGCCTGCTCCGGGTGTGTTGTTGGCAGGCCGGCTCCCCCACTGCATTGCTAACCAGGACAAGACGGAGGCAAGCGCCTTCCTCCCGGCGTGTCTGGTATCCCAGGAATGCAAGCGACAGAAAGCAGCGCTGGCTAGCTGGAGCACAGGGCCTGTGCTGGGAGGACGGCAGCATCCGCAGGGGCCATGGCAAGGTGGAGGGCCAGGCTCAGAGAAGGACAGAGGCCAAGGCAGCTGCGGAGGTGGGGAGCCAGGACTCCAGGCGGGAATGGTTGCTCAGCAGCCCCTGCTGGGGGGACGAACTTGAACCCTTTGTCCTCTGATTGAATTTCACCTCAATTAAAAGAAAAAAAAAGTCTGGCCCAGTACAGGGTCCCAAACAGCCCATCTTGGGTCACTTGCTTACCCTTACCTGGAGGTCCTGGCTGTGGCAACTGGGGGGGGTAATTTCTTAAGTGACCCCAAGGTGTTGCCACAGAGGTGGTGCTGAGCTGGCAGAAGTCACACCTGCCCATGAGACTGAGGCCACTGGGGAAGCAGGCGTGGGGAGAGGGCCCAGCCTGGTGCCGTGGGAGGGTGAGCAGGCCCTGCCCACATTGGGCCTCCTGGGAGGAGCCAGGCTCGGGCCTCCACACCAGCCCATGCAGCCAAAAAGGCCCTGCTTCAGGAAAAGCCAAAGATGTTTGCTTCCACAGACGTTTCCCAAGAAGCAAAGCCCTCTCCTGGTGTTTGGGGATGTTGGTGGGCACCCTGAGGACCCACCCCACCATCCACCCTTGGTGAAGGGACATTTCCTGATGATAATTCCTGGCCCAAGCCGATGATAACACTCACGGAGCAATTTCACCTTCATAACCACATGAGCTCCTAGGACCGCCCCTTAGGGTGCACGCATGTATCTACTCATACAAATCTTTAAATATTGTTATTAAGGTATAATGCACATACCATAAATTCACCCTTTTAAGCTGTACCATTCAGTGGTTTTTAGTGCATTGACAAAGTTGGACAGCTGTCACCACTACCAAATTCCAGAACAATTTCATCACCCCAAAAAGAAACCCATATCTGTTAGCATTCACCCCAGTGAGGTACATATTCTTATTGTTACCTTTTACAGATGTAGAACAGGCTCAGAAGGCAGGGGACTCACCCAGAGCTGCCCAGGGAGTTAAGAGGCAGAGCTAGAGAGCGGGCGGTCCCAGTGCTCCACGGTGTGATGGCTTTGCTCAGGGGGCCTCCGAAAGGACATCCCACCGCTGGCCTGAAGGGGCACCTCCCTCACCAGCCTCGACTCATCCCTCAGGCCTTCCCCCCTGGCCTCTCCAGTCAAGGCGGTGGCGGGGAGGGGCTGGCTAGGAGACAGGACTGCCAGCCCCCATGATAACAAGCATCCCCCAAACACTGGTCCTGTCCCCCAGGAGCTGGAGTCAGCACTGCTTCTCCAAAACAGGAAACAGTCCTCAAGTTACTATGAACTCTGCAAATGGGGCTTCTCACCCTCAGCACTGTTGACATCTGGATCCAGATAACTCTTTGCTGTGGGGACTGTCTCGTGCACTGCAGGACGTTTAGCAGCATCTTTGGCCTCTACCCACCAGATGCCAGCAGCGCCCCCAGTGTGACAACCAATAAAGTCTGCAGACATTGCCAGATGTTCCCCGGGGTGCAAAATCCCAGGTTGAGAACCACTCCTCTGTAAAGTAGGATATTTTCCAAGAATCAAGCATCCTGTCTGTGCCTTGGCCATTTAGTTTTAAAAGAGTCCCAGTTTGGGTCCTGTCATTCTTTAGCTGTGTGACCTTTGACAAGGGACTTAATCTTTCAAGCCCGTTTCCTCCTATATAGAATCAGAACTATAACCTTCCTCCCAGGGTGATTGTAAGGAGAAATGATCAGGGCAGGCACGCTGTAGATGCTCAGTAAACACTAGCTGTTATTTACTGAGGCTGTTCTAGACCTGGACCCATCCTGTCCTCAGACCCCACCAGGTGCAAAGAGACATGGATCCTAATGTCACTGGGTGACCTTGAGCAAGTCACTCTTAACCTTTCTGAGCCTCAGTTTCTTTGTCTGTGAAAACAACAGCCACCTCAGGTCTATCTAGGTGAGAGTCAGGAACAGTGAGGGACAGATGAGCAGAGGATGGACCTGCTCCCCCAGCAGCCCCGAGGTCCCGGCTGACTTCCCCTCAATGAGGCTGTTGACCGCAGTTTGTTTATGAAGCACAGGAAGAAGGTAGTTGAGTCAACTTGTGGCCGTGTGATGCCCATTTGGTGCAGTGTACCACCTGTGTGCTGGAGTCAACAGGAGCATGAAGCTTCTGGAATTTGCTCTGAAGGTTCCTGGCCTTTGGCCTGGAGAGAGGTTCCCTAGATGAGCACGCATCCCTTGAAAACCTGAGGGGAAGATTCTGCTTAGTTCACTCAGCCTGCCCGCGAGGCCAGCTCACTCTCTGACAGGGGAGATGTAATCGTATGGCTTCCAGACCAGCAAACCCTCCGGATGGGTCGGAGCTGCCATCAGCCCAAGCCGGAGGGCAGGTGGGACAGGGCCCTGTTCTGTTCTCTCTCCTTCCCACCTCACGGGGTGTCTTGGCTATTAGCATCCAGCTGCCTCATAGCCATGCTAATGTCTTCAGCAACTAGTCCTTCTGCTGCACCGTTGGATTTTTCTCCTGCTGTTTGCTTCTCTACCACATGGCTAGGCTGCATACTTCCCAAATCTTTATGCTCTGCTTTCCTTTTAATTATAAATTCTGGCTTTACGTCATGCCTTTGCTGCTTAGAAATTTCTTCCACCAAACATTCTGGTTCACAACTCTTAAGTCCCACCTTCCACAAAGTCCTAGGGCATGGACACGATGCAGCCAAGTTCCTTGCTATGGTGTAGCAAGGGTGATCTTTTGTCCAATTTCCAGTAAGTTCCTCATTTCTATCTGAGACCTCGTCATCAGCATGACCTTTACTGTCCACATTTCTATCAGCATTCTGGTCACAACCATTTAACCAACCTCTAAAATGTTCCAAACGTTCCTTCATCTTTTTGTCATCTTCTGAATCCTCCAAACTCCTCCAACCTTTGCCCATTACGCAGTTCCAAAGCTGCTTCCACATTTTCAGGTATCTGTATAGTGACACCAGTTGCCCATATAAATTACCCAGTTTTAGATATTTAACAAAATAGCACAAAATATAGTGACACCAGTTGCCCATATAAAATACCCAGTTTTAGGTATTTAACAAAATAGCAGCACAAAAATGGACTAATACACAGGGCTTACTGCCCAGTCTTGGGGAGGGCACAAATAATCCTAACCTAACCACCATGGCTGCCACTTGCTGAACATGCCAGTGGGCCAGAAGGTGTCCTTGACCGTCATGTGAATTATTCCCCATTTAATCCCTACTTGTGACGCAGAAATTGTTTAATCGTAACTTGCTAATATTTACTGAGTATCTTTACCATGGGCCATAGCAAGCACATGAGGGAGGTCTTCTGTCATCCCTGTGAGACAGCTGGGGGTCTAGAGAATTGAGGAGCCTCTTAGGATCCCACAGCCAGGAAAAAACAAAGCTGAGATCAGATCCTAGCAGTCCAATTTCAGAGCCCAGACTCTGAAGCACGGTGCTAAGACCTGGGCCGCCTCGTCACACAACCCCATGGGGCGCTACTTATGTAGAAATGATCCCTCTTGGTTTCCCATCTTATCAGTGAGGACTCTGAAGCTCAGAGTGGTGGAGCAACTTGATTAAAGTCACACAGCAGGTTAAGTAGTACAAGTACGGAGTTTGAACCCAGTTCTGTCTGACTTGTCACATGAGCGTGTTTGCATCAGTTATCAATTCCCAGGAGCTCAGCAGCGGAGGCTCAGAGTGCTTAGGTGAGGGTCGAGGCTCAGAGGTGAGAAGAGAGTGTCAGAGCTCAAGGGGAGCTCCCAGCATCAAATCGCATTTACTGCAAGGGATTAGCAAGAAGTGCTGTGTGAATTGCCATGGGGAGATGACCCAGTGCAGCACCAAAGTGTGTGCATGTGTGCTTCAAATCAGACTTTTACCGGCCTCGTCTGCAGCTCCCCTCTCCATTGTAACTCTGTCTCAGGAGTTTAAAATCCTGAATGAGTAGAATGGACAGTTTATGAGACTTTCCTGTGACTCCAAGCTCACAGGTACAACCACCCCATCCAGTGATCAGTCAGTGACAGTGTCATGCTACCTACCAAGATAGACGGCTCCACTCCCAGGTCCAGACAGGTGAGGCCTCACTGGGAGAAGAAAGCCAGGTGGGGACAGCAGAGCAATCCTGCCCAGGCCTCTTCCTCACATCTTCCTGTGCTGCCTCAGAGGGCTGCTGTCTTCAGGGGCCGGCTTGGACGTTCCTGTGCTTTCTGTGTGTGTAGCTGGGAATGCTTGCAAGAGGGGAGAGGGCTGCGGCTTGATTGCCACGTGACAGCAGGTCCACCTGGGTGCTCATGTCTCCCGTGAAGCCCACCTTCCGCACGGCCGAGATGGGTTTGGCAGGAGGAAGCCAGGGAGGGCGGGGGGTCTGGATGCACGGACACCTGGAGGAAAAGCAGACTCCGCCCACTGGAGTGAGCCTCCCTGACTCACCTGAGTGAGGTGTGGTGGTTCAGGAAAGACAAGTCTCCATGATGCTGGGCCTGCTGCAAGCATATCGTAGTAGTCCGTTTCTGTTGCTTATAACAGAATACCTGAAACTGGGTAATGAATAAAGAAATGAAACTTATTTCTTACAGTTTTAGAGGCTGGGAAGTCCACAGTCCAGGGGCGAATCTGATGAGGGCCTTTTTCTTGGTGGTGACTCTCCATAGAGACACAGGGTGTCACACGGCGAATGGGCTGAGCAAGAGAGAGCTAATCTTGTCACTCGCTCTCCTTATAAAGCCATCAGAACCATGCCCATGACCACCCATTAAACCACTGATGGAGGGCACAGTCCTCACAATCTAATCACCTGTCAAAGGCCTCACCTTTCAAATACCTTCATTGGATTTCCCACTCTCTTAATATACTTACATGGAGAGTAAGTTTCTAGTGCATGAGCCTTGGGGGGACACATTTAACCCGTAGGGCATATGGCAGCTCTGAGACACACCTAGCCTAGCTTCTTCCTTAAACAGAGGGATCACTACTCCACTGTTCTTATAGTAGATCGGCAGAGCTGATCCCCTGAGCCACCAGCCTGGACATGGCAAAGGCTGTGTTAAGCAGAGGCCTGCTTGCATTCGTCCTGCAGATGTTTATTGAGCACTTACTGGATGTGCCCCGCCCCAAGCCAGATGCTGGGGGTTGCGTGGGGAGCGGACTACCCCCGTTCTCTCCGACTCAGAGTCTGCTTCACTTGTGCTGGTCGTTTCCTTGCCCTGGAAGAGCGTGGGTTTAGTGGAAACCACACTGGGCTCACAGTCAGTCACTGAGGTTTGGGGCCCAACTTGTATGTCGTGCCAGCTGTGCCCTCTTGGAGAAGGAACTAAACCTCTCTGAGCTTCTGGTTTCTTGTCTGTCAAGCACAGGTCTTGCCATGCTCCCTACTGGCAACCCAGGGCTGTTGCACTGAACATGTGAGGATGGATGGCATCGCAAAAAGGGTTTTCTAAGCTGGGGGGAGATTATTACCGCTTTGGCAGGGCAGGGCTGACACCCTCACCTCGGCCTCCCTCTGCTGTATGGATTTATGTTCCCCAGGGGCTGGAAGTGGAAGGGGAGTGATTTCACAGAGTCCTAGGGTGTCTGAGCTGGAGAGAGCCCTAAAGATCGATTGGTCAAGGCATTTCATTGTACAGATGGGGAAACTAAGGCTCAGAGGAGACAATGACCTGTCTAAAATAGCAGAGCCGGTCCATGTGATGAGGGTGCATCAGGCTTTAGGTTAAGGACAGTCCGTTTCTCAGAGGGACTCTTTCTCAAGAACCCCTTCTCTGCCAGGAGAAACTCAGGGCCTGGGACAAGGTATGGAAAGTTCTGGAGCTAGGAGACATGAGATGGGTTTTTCATTTTATCTGTACCATATAAGGGGCAAAGTCAGCACTCACAGGGGCTCTGCCATCTGTAACGGCCTCCTGGTTTGTCAGTGTTCACCAGAGACCTCAATGCAGAGACCCCTGGGCCCCTCCCTGTCTCTTCCCTCCTCAGCCCCCTCTGCCCTGGCAGGAGTCTGGGGAGCCAGTCGGGAAGAAGGAATTGTGATGAAAAGAATATGCATTAATACCTTTCTAACACATGCCTTTTTTCTCCCCAAAGAATTTGAGATTCTTCTAATAAAGCCCCATATACCCTGGGGGGAGATAACACACAGCAAAAAGAGATCTCAGATGCCAGACAGAGAGTAGGACCTGTGTGGCCATCCAGAGGTGGCTTCCCTGCCCTAACTCAGCCCCACACTTGTCCCCGGGCTTCCTCGTGTCCAGGCAGTCTCGTTGTGGGACCCCCCAAGAGCTAGGTCGAGATCCGCCCTGCTCCCAGCCTGCGTTCAAGGAGGAACGGGTCACGCGGGCTAAGTATGGAACGGCCCATCTCCGTGTTGGTTCTGCAGGAGGTACACATGGTTTTTCTCGGGTAGAACCTTGTGAAGGGGAGATCGCAGGTCGAACTGAGGAGGAGTTAAGGTAATGGAAACCAGGACACCATTTTTTACAATCACATTCGAATGCCAGCTAATCCTTGGAGAACCCAAAAGTATGGGTGATGAACGTGTTCCTGGAGCCCCTTCCTGTCTGTATTGCTGGTCTCACCGTTCTCTTGGAAGGAACTAAGGGGTAACCCCAAAGTGAGCTCTCAGGTGAGAGCCACAGGGCAGGTGCTTGACTTATGATTGACAGGCAACACAGCCCTGGTCACACCCTGGTACAGATAAAATGAAAACATAAAATGGGACTTGGGGCTTTCTCACCGTGGTGGGGGGTGATGCCAAGCAGCAACCCAAGAGGGCCCCTCGATCACGTCTTCCTGTCTCCTGACTCTCCCTCCAGGCCAAGCAGTCCTTAGCGACGCTGACTAAGGACGTCCCCAAGCGGCATTCACTTGCCATGCCGGGCGAGACGGTGCTCAACGGCAACCAGGAGTGGGTGGTGCAGGCGGACCTCCCGCTGACCGCAGCCATCCGGCAGAGTCAGCAGACCCTCTACCACTCACACCCCCCGCACCCTGCGGACCGGCAAGGTGAGTCCCGCCAGCCTGGCCCAGCCCCAGCTTCGAGGGGCTGCTTAGGAGGCCACCTGACCGGGTGGGAGAGGCGACTTCTTTGTTTACGCTACAGCAGTTTAGGGGGTGTGGGCAGAGACCTGGGGCTCATATAACTGAAACGTCTAAGAGATGGGCTTCAGGCAGAGCCAGGCCCAGGAGTTCAAACAATATCTCAGTCTCTGACCACCTCCATGTGGTCTCATCTTTAGGCCATCTCTTTCTACAGGGTAGCAAAACCGTCCCCAGCAGTTCCAGACTTTTTAGGCCCTTACAGCTTAAAAGAGAAAGAGAAATTATCTTTTCCCCCAGTGTATATCAAATACCAAAGAAAGACTCTGACTGGGCAGCCTGGGTTATTTTTGGCAGAGGAGGCAGCAAACTCCTTGATTGACAGCTCCAGCCAATCACGGGCATACAGGAGAGGCAGGTGCAAACGTCACAGGTGTTTGCCCTGGGCACTTGGCAGAAGGGTGTGGCCTCTGGACAGCATCTGCTCCTACTACCCATGGTACAAGCTCCAAGCTCCCCACCTGTCCCATTGCATATCTGTAGGCCACCTGGCTCTGTTCTCTGTCCCTCCTGCAAGTGGCTGTCCTTGTGTGACAGGAGCAGGTTGGGAACAAGCAGCTGGGAGCAGCCAGTGCAGCGGGGGCCCTTACCCTCTGGGCTCTTTTCACCCCCATCTGCAATGGAGGCAGGAAACAGTCACTCTGGTACTGTGGGCAGAGCTGGCCTTTGGAACCAGCAGGAGCGGACCCCGCTCTTAAGGGGCTGGTGGGCCAGTTAGGGAGATGTCGGCAGGTCCTGCTGCTGCCCGTCGAGGGTACGGGTGGGGACAGTGTAGGTGAGTTGCTGGGGCTCTGAATTCACACTGCTGGATTCAGATCCTGGCCCTGGTGCTTGCTAGGGGTGTGACCTATGACCTTAGCTAGGGTCATCAAGGACATCGGGTTCTAAGTGCACAGTGTACCTTGAATGTGTGTTTGCTGAGATGTCCATCTACCTACCTCATGGGGTGACCGTGAAGATGAAATCTAAGATTTCTAGAATGAGGACTGGGTCATGGTAAGTACTGGGTAAATATTAGCTGCTGCTCTCAGCGTTAACATTGTCATAGTCATTAATAGGTGACACACAGGCTTTCAGAACCCTGACAGCAAACAAATCCAGAGTCCTCCCTTCCCAGCAGCCCTCACTTTACCGTCTGACCCAAAGCAGGTATCTTTTTCAGGGGTGGGGTTGAGAGGCTCTGGCCTTTGAAGCCTGGAGTCAAAGCTGGAGGAGCTTATAATAAAACCACGCAGATCCAGCTCCGTCACCAGGCAGGGAAACTGAGATCCAGAGAGGCCGCCCCTTGTACACAGTCAGCTCTCCTGGCTCCTGGTCCAGCCAGGGGTGACAGGAGAACAGAGGTGCTATTTGAAGGCAGACAGGGCTTAGGGCAGTTTCTGAATCTCATGACAGCAGGAGACTTCTGGTCATCCACATCTGTGTCTGCAGGGCCGCTCCTGGATGGAGCTGGCTCTGGCTGGGAAAGGCTGGACAGGCTGATGGATCTGCCCTCTGGGCCCTTCCTCCTCCGCAGCATCTGCCTCACATACGGCCATCTCCATGCTTTTTATCAGACACCCCTTCCTCCAGGAAGCCTTCCTGGCTCTCTCCCTGTGTCCTCTATGCTCCCATAACACTGGCACTTTCTTGCATCAGAGCACTTACTACTACCCTGCCTTACAATCGCTGTCGGTGCATTTATCACGTAACTCCCTCCATCTGTCCAGTGCCCGGCACCGTAGCAGGTACATCATACACATAGCTACTCTGTGGGATTGGCACCCCTGTCATTCCATGTTACAGATAACAAAACTGGGTCTGAGAGGTTGGGGAATGTGCCCAAGGTCACACAGCCTATAGGGTCATTCACCTAGATTGGAACTGACTCAAAAGCCAGTGTGCCTTCAGCCACTGTCTCCCTTATGAGGCCATGTGGTCATGGGTGGCAAGGACGCTCGCTCACGTGCTGCCTGCACACAGTGGGCACTCGGTCAGTCTTGTCGAACAGAAAATGCTTTCTCCCTCCTGCTCCAGTGCCTACAGGTAGGAAAGCAATCTGCGGGGGGACTTGGAAGGGTTTCTGAGCTGGGTCTTTCATTCATTCATTCATTCATTCACTGTCTATTGAGCACCTGCTATGTGCCAGGCACTGTGAGCTCTGGGATTCAACAGGGATAAGACCCCCAGGGTGCCTGCCTCCATGGAGCTGATGTTGTCAGTGTGCAGACAGACAATACACACGTAAATAAACTAACAAGTAGAATGATTAGATTGTCTTTGGCACAGGGAGAGAAATCAACAGAAAACAGGCACTTTGATGGGAAAAAAAAGACAGGACAGAGTAGGGAGAGCCACTCATTGGGGAAGGCCTCTCTTGGGACAGTCTGAGACCTGCATGGTGAGGACGCGCCTGACGAGCACACAGGCAGCGGGAACAGCACAGGCTGAGGCAGGAGGGAGATGGCATGTGCCAGGCACGGCCAGGTGGCCAGTGTGATGAGCCCAGTGATGGTGACAAGGGGCCAACACTGAGCCAAGGCTGCTGATATGGGCAGAGCTACAGCACGTGAGGCCTTGGAGCCAGGAAGAGTGTTTTACCCCCAGAATGACAAGGTGCCTGTCATTTCTTGTTTGGGAAACTGACGTTGAGCGATGATTAGGACAGCTCCAGGTGCAGGGTCAGGTGGGAGGAGCATGTGAGCAGAGTCACGGAGGTCCTTGGAATTCCCCCCACATCTTCTCCTTCACCCTGGTGAGGTGGGGACTGAATTGGATCCAGAGGCTGTGGAATAGCAGGGCGGAGAGCCGGGCAAGCCTTCCCTTCTCTATGCCTCAGCTTTCCCATCTGTAGAATGGGGGCGTGGGGTGGAATCATGTGCATGACAGTCCAGGCGAGGGCATTCTCTCTACCCCTCACTCACCAGCTGTCCCTGCTTTCCAGCGGTCAGGGTGAGCCCCTGCCACTCCCGGCAGCCCTCCGTCATCTCCGACGCATCTGCCGCAGAAGGGGACCGGTCATCCACGCCGAGCGACATCAACTCCCCTCGACACCGGACGCATTCCCTCTGCAACGTAAGGCCAGGAGCAGCAGGGCCTGGATGCCTGGGCCCTGCTTGGAAACCGCTGGGGCAGGGGTGGTGGGGCGAAGACATACTCGTTGTTTCCTCTCGTCCACCCAGGGAGCACTCTGGCGAATGCATTTCCTGGTCTGTTCTTTCCTTTTGCAAGAAGCGATGGATGTGGGGAGAGAAGGAAATGAGGCCCGTTTGTTCCTTGTGTCCGGGAGGGCGAGGAGAATCCAGAGGAAGGCAGGCCTGGGTCGGCCGCAGGGTCTGTGCAGCCTGGGAGTCCGCCCCGCTGGGAACTGTCTGGGGTCGTGGGCTTCTCCTCCCAGATGTTTACCCTCCAGAGCTCAGGGCCTTACCAGCACCACCTCTTTTCCCTCTAGAGCCAGGAGGGGAGCCAGGTGGTTCTTTTGTTTGTTTCTAGTAGTTTGGGGATGTGTTGCCTTTGGAGAGGCATCCTGTGGATTTGTTCCAAATTTGTTTACGTTGCTTATTTAATCTAACACTTTTTGATCGCACACTGGATACCACCTACCAAGAGGCACAAGTCCCTAGTGACCTAACTCTTGCTGACCAGTGGGGCAGGCAGATGGGCTCCCGAGCGGTAGAGAGAGTAAGCGGAGGTGGGTCCAGCATTGGAGGACGGCCAGAAGCCACCGGGAGGCTAAGGTGAGGTCAGGGTGTGGGGACCACTTCGAATGTTTCATCACACAGTTGACAATAGAGAGGGCTCCCCTGCCATGTCCTGAAGCCAGAGACACTATACGGTTAAGTCTTCAAGTGCATGGGAAGGCTTTTTCAAAAACTCTGTTAATGTTGCTTTATTAACCAGAGAAATAGATAATAAAAAAGAAATGAGGTGAACATACTGGGAAACAGACAAAACCATTACTTGCTGATGATATGATTGTCTACCTGGAAAACTCAAGAGAATAGCTTGAAAAGCTATTAGAACTAATAATAAGCAAGTACATAACGGTACTAGCTGAAGTTCAATTTATAAAAATCAATGTTTCCTATATATGAGTAATAATAACGGGACCATTTTTTTTTTCCCAATCCACAATAACAGTGAAAAGCACTTATAAAAATAGCTAAGACCAAACTCAAAAGAAGCTACCTCCGCCTGGTGATGTGGGTGGTGGGATTGCTGGCCCAGGGGCCTTACACAGCCCACATCAGGATGGGGAGAAGGTCGTTTGCAGCCTGGACCCCACTCTGAGCTGGGATTCTTTTTTTTATTCTTTTTTTCTAAAGCTGAGGCTTTAAGGAAGGAGTGTGTTCTTCTCTTGTCCCCAGGAGAGAATCCTAGTGACAAAGGCTATCTTGATTGAAGAACCAAGGCGAGGAAGGTGGGCCACTAGAGGGGCCTCTGAAGGACCATCGTGGAGTTCTACCTAAAGCTAGCAGTGTCCCTCATATTGTCACAGTGCAGGTAGAGAGGCCCGGCCTCAGCCAGACCTCCTGTAGTGTCCATGCACATCCCAGATGAGAAGACCTTCCCAAGGGCCATGTTTTATCTTCTCATGGTGGACTGGATGGCAGAAATGCTGCTGGAAAATCCATTCTGCAGAAGGGGTTCCCTGAAAGCCTCTTGAATTGAATTTGACACAGGCTTAGCCTTTTGCCCAGCTTAGCCTTGGCACATACCGGCTGCTACAGGCCACAGTTCCAGCACATTTATTTTCAAGCTCACCTTACACAAAGCCCTGCTGCCAGGAAGTGGTTGCTTTGATAAGCCACTTGTCTGCTTACAGGCATTTTAGTGGGCACTAGCCCCATTTTCTTACCCGTAATTTGGCAGATGTGGTCCAACCCAGAACAGAACTATCTTCAATGCCTGCAGTATGGGTTCTGTTTGCAGACACTGAGATGGGACTAAAGACTACACTATCATCTGTTACATTTCCTCCCTCCCTCAACTTTCTTTTATCTGCCATCTCAATGAATGTGCACACAGGTAAACCAGGAAGACCCCCAAAATACCTCCAGGCATTTGACTGTTTTCAGGCATTCGACCTGGCACCAGCAAGAACAACACAGCCTGGACTAAGGACCACCTCATCCTCTCACACTGTGGTCACTAATTTACAGCAGAGGTGGGGACTCAGCAGAGAGGTTGAAGAAGTTTGATGGACATTGGCCCAAGTGACACATAACTTGTTTCTTCATAGGCATTATTCCTGCAATTCCAGTAACAACCACCAGGAGTCTCCCTAGTAATGACTTTTGTGATCCAAAGGATCTGTTTGCCTCCAGGTGGGGTTGGCTGATTCTGAGATGTAGTGAAGGCTTTTGCACACCCACAGGCTTTTAAGGGTCCATTCCCCACCCACCTGGGTCAGGGCTGGCAACACAATGGAAGTATCCTACCTATCCCAGCCTGTCTGAGACTCCCAAGGAAAGAAGGAAGGAGCTCAGGTCCTGCACGTAGGGCTCCTGGTGCAGCCCAGAGCTCAGGACTGTGTACAGTTGCCTGGAGCCCCTGTCTGGAAGGAGCACTGCACCAGGAGGAATCAGACAGTCTGGAATTTGAGTTGTCACTCTGCCTTACATGAGCTCCATGATGTGGGACTGTCTGGAGCCTTTCTTTGTATCTGTACATTGAGCTAACAAGTCCTGCTTGCTTCTCCACAAAATAAGAGATTCATTGTGTTGGCTGTGGGGGAAGCTAGAGCCTACATAGTCTCCTGAGTCTGTTTCTAACCTGAAATTACTTAATTTATTATTATGCTTTTTCTATAAAAGTATATTCCTTTATGAAAAGCACCAACTACAACCAACCTCCAGTTCTAACTCAGTGGACCGATTGGGCCAGGAATAAGCCTGTGAGCAACTGACTTGTTGGTCAGAGAATGTTGGGGTGGAGAGGCCCAAGCAGGCAGGAGTGCACCCCGTGGCCTATGGCTGGGACCCCTGCTTCATGCAGCATCTCGATGAACCCGAGGCCTTATTAATAAGCCATCTGGGAGCGTCTGCTTCGGGAGGTGGGGGGCGGGTTCCCCACTACAGAGGCAGAGCGGCCCCTAAGGGATGGCTTCCTTGCATGGAAGACCCCACGAGCCTCCTCTGTTCTCGTGTGTCGTGAGTCTGTCATTTCATCTTCCTCTTCTCCTTTGGCTACAGGGCGACAGTCCCGGCCCGGTCCAGAAGAACCTGCACAACCCTATTGTACAGGTAGGTGTGCCTTCCCTGGCCACAAAGGCTCTCCCTACCCCCAACTTGACCATGACTTCATCCCCTGTTCTCCTGGGCCCTGGGTCATCCCCACTTCCATACGTGGGTGCCCAAGTTAGACAGGAGTTCAGCCACTCCCTGAGTCACATGTGGATTGGTGCCTAAGCCAGGCTCAGCACCTGGGACCACCCCTTCCCTGTCTGCTGTGGGACCCGCAGAGTTACTAAGTGCACAGATGTCCTCTGTCCTGCTGCCCTGGCCAGTGTCTTCCTCTGGTAGCCAGTTACTTTTAATTGTCATTACTATTTAAAGGCTAATAACCCAAGCAATGGCCTCTTTGGGCCCCTTGCTGCTAGAAACATCTTAATCCATTTCTGACATTTTCAATATCTGTCACCAGAGAGAGGAGAGGCTGCAGGGAGGACAAATGACTTGAACTTGCAGGTCAGCAGGGGTTTCTGAGATCATGGCCACAGTCCTGGGGTCCCCACATGCTGGTCTGTACACCACTCATCTGCATTGGGGCCACCGGGGAAGATTGTTCAAATGCACATGCCTGGGCCCTTCACCTTGGAGATCCTAATCCATCAGGTGCAGGGTAGGCCTGGAATTCAAGGAGTTCTGAAGTGTTTTGGGAACCATGAGTCTAGTGTAAGCACCACCCTTTTTAGGGCTAATGCCACCACATGTCTTTGTAGAAAGCACTTGGCCATTTCCAAAACTCTCTTGCAGACACCACCTGCCAATCTCAATGATCCCCCCAATGGGAAGGCAGAACAGATCTCGCCACCACCATCACCATTATCATTACTGTTATCACCACATCACAAGCAAGAAAACTGAGCTCAGAGAACCTGGGGGGCTCTCTGGGGTTCCACAGGTAGTGACATACTCAGGACCAGAACCCAGGCCCCAGCCCCCACTCCACAGTGGCCGGCTCTGCTTTCTGTCTGGCTTTAAGGTGCAGGGCCCTTGCTGTGGGCTGACGCAAGCTCAGGTTCTCCCTCCTCGTTTTCCAGACTCACAAGCCCCTTTCCCATCTCCCAGTGTGCTCAGTGCGCTGGCTCTGCACACCAAGCTGTCGCTGCCCTTCCTTCCCGAGGCCTGTGGTCTTCTTGCATCCTGACATGACCACAGACAGTGGGCATGCTCCTGCAAGCCCTTGACAGCACCCGAAGGTTGTGGGCAAATTAGATTTAGACGACAACAGCAGCTCACATTTACCAAATGCCTGTTATGCGGCAGGCACTGTTCTGAGCATCTTTATCCTCGCTTTAGTGACACCCTCATGACAGTCTCGGGTGGATCATGTTGTTGTCCCTGAGAGGTTCCATACGTGACCTGAGTTTGCTCAGCAAGGGAGGGCAGATCATTGCGGCTCAGAAGCCACTTCTTAACCGCCCGTGGCCCCTGTCCCTGACCCACTGGCCTGAAGTTCAGAGAGGCTTCCCTGCCCCTCCACCCCCGGCCCCTGTCTCCTGCACCCAGCTCAGCCTGGCTTTCTTCTCCCCTCTCCCTCTGCCCGCTTGGCTCCTGACTCCTCAGTCACTAGAGGATCTTGAAGACCAAAAACGGAAAAAAAAGAAAGAGAAGATGGGATTCGGCTCCATCTCACGCGTCTTCGCCAGGGGGAAGCAGCGGAAATCCCTCGACCCCGGCCTCTTTGATGGTACCGCCCCCGATTATTACATAGAGGAGGACGCGGACTGGTGATACCCGCCGCCCCTCGCCTGCTGCCCGGCAGGCGTGTCTGTGCGTGTGGCCGTGCGAGCGAGCGAGTGTGCATGGGGTGCGCGTGTGGCCGGGCCTGGGGTGTGTGTGCACGTGTGCTCCCATGCACGCGGGTGCTGGGTGTGGCCGAGCGCCTCTGGACACAGTGTGAACCTCTCCCCTCTGCGTCGCCACCTCTGTAATTGATGTACATACTACAAACCGTGTGTGACTACGTCCCCTCTCTGTTGTCTTTGGAGCGACACCGTTGTTTATCTGGTTTTTTTTTTTTTTTTTTTCAATGTTTGGTTTCTTTTTTCCTTTTTGTTTGGTTCGTTGGCTCCCACCCCCATCTCCTCCCCTCCTCCTTTTTATGAAACTTGAAAACTTGAAGGACTGCTGTGTATTTGTAAATAACAAAACTATTGTGCGCTCCGTGCTTGTAAATGTCCCTGTCCAAACCGCTTCTCCCGGAGCCCATCTCACCAAGGATGTGGTCTGTTTGGGATGTCCCCTCCTTCTCACCCCCCAGTGTGAGCGTGTGGGACCAGACCCTGTTCTCGGAGCACACCCAAGTCACTTTAACCACCAAATGCCATCGTCGTCAGGGTAAGGTCCAATCTCCGCCAAGACTCGCGAGCCCGGCCAGGGGCCCTGTCTTGGCTGGGTTTGTAAGAGGTCAAATGGTCAAATGGGCTCTTTTTAATGGCCTGTCAGTTTTTAAATTGCGTTGCCGTCTCTTTCTTTATGGAAAAAGAAAAAAAAAAGACAATTGTTTCGTTTAATTTATTTGCACAAATGCAGAAAACTTATACTATCTAAATTATTACGTAAATATTGGAATGTATATTTTTCCATGGGGTGGGCGGGAGGCGGGTGTTTCTGTCGACTTCTCTGTTCTCTTACTATGCTGCTGCCAAACTGCGCAAGGTAGAGTTTAGAATGGAACCCAGGGACCACTGGATGTCAAAGCTTGCTTTTTCCGTTCTCTCTTCTCTCTCTCTGTCTCCCATTCTTCTGCCCCTGCATGTGGTACCCTCCACCTTCCTCCCACCCATAGCTCTCTCCGGGCCTTTCTATATATATTTATTTATCTGACATACAGAGCACGACCTCAGTGAGCAGAGTGCTGGCTGTCACGGTCCCCTTCTTTGGGTGTGTCTTTTGAGAGAGATTGAGTCCAGGGCAAGCCAGCCCACCCCACATCCACAGGTTATAACCAAAGGGACCCTGGGCCTTAGTCAGTTCCAGGAGGGGCCTCTCAGCATCCGTTCCTCTTGCAGGTGTGTCTTTCCCATCCTTGCTTTATTCTGCACGTGGGGCAGGCAGGTGTCATTGGGGAGGTGCCTGCCTCAAGGGGAGTGCTGTTGGGGATACGGTGTGCAGCACCTGAGCCGTCCGCCCTCTCCCTTCTGGTTGGTTGGTTCCTTTGGACACACTTAGAATCTCGGGGGACTCCTGGGGCCCTGTCCTCCAACCTGTCACAGCAGCTTGAGCCCCAGGACAGGAGGGCTAGCAGGAGCATCTGCCTATTTGGGGAGCTATGTTGGCCCCAGCAAAGCTTCACCAGCAAAGGAACCATGTGCGTTTTAACACCAGGCGATGGAAAAAACATGAGCTTCTCAGGCAGGTCCGCCCAAGGCCTAAAACTCAATTTCCCTTTTCTTTTGCCCTGTGAATCCCCCCTCTGCTCATCCTTAGTGACTAACAGCTCAATCCACACCTCTAGACGACAGTAGTTGCGCTTTCTGCTAACGATAACATTTTCAGCTTTTAAAAAGAAGCAAGGAGATTTTCAAATGCTTGAGCATCTCTATCAGAAGGGTAGGATATTTTGTCCAAAGTCTCTAAAACAAGCAACAAGCCCAGTCAGCTGCTCCCTTTCCTTTGGACCTGGTCCAGGGGTTGGGAAAGAACAGACAGGTACCTCCTTTGGACCTTTCTGACCTCCTTTGACTAGGCTCTGTAACCCAGCCTGGTGGGGAGAGAGCGACCAGAGCTGGCATCTTGCTCTGCAGAGAGATGTTTTAGAAGATGCTTTTTTTTCTTCCCCATAAATTTTTTTTGGTTGATTTTTATTGTTTTCCCTTTACTTATAAGAAAATAAGATTGCAACCACTCCTGGTAATGATTCAGTAGTTCCTTTTCATTTCAGTTTTTGTAAATTAGGAGATAATTCTAAGAGTTACTAAGGATGATTTATTTAAGAGAACTACGTCAAATAGCGAATGAGTTATGGGTAACATTAGATGAAAATAACCTTTCCCATGGGAAAAGTTTTTCGAAGGCATGGATGCAAATATAAAATATTAAAAAAAAAATCTAAATAAAGCTTATTTTAAAATATTATTGAATTCTATGTCATTTGATTGTTTCCATTTGGCTCCGGGTGGGAGGCTGTGCCCTGCTGGGAGGCACAGCCCGGTGTGACCTACTCCTTGGACTTCCAGGGCTGGGTCCCCAGGGGGTGACGGGAGGGGCTGAGGAAAGCTGGCTGGATTCTGGGCCCATGGAGGGGCCGAGCCGGGGTGGTCTCCCAGAAACATCTCGTCTCTGCCGCCCTGACTGTAATTTGGAGGAGCTGTCAACGTCCAGGGCTGCCACGTGGTCCTAACCAGCACCCCCACGCCTGGCACCCTGCTTTCTCGAGCTCAGCGGCCCTTGTCAGCTTTCGTCTCCTTCCTTCTCCCCCCTGCGCTCCTTCCAAAGCCCAGAGGTGGAGCCTGTGCCTTTGGGGCATGTTACTTCCCCCAGACCCCAGTGGGTCTCTGCATGGTCCCAAGTACCCACCGTCCCTGGGGACTAAAAGGAGCTTAAAGAAACATCGAGGGAGCCACAGGCCTGCCTTGATTGAAGCCAGAGTGGGCCAGGCTTTTCCAAGTCCTGTGAGATCCCCCAGATGCAAAATCCAGGCCTCCCCCCAGTGAGACTCCACTGTGTCCCAGGAAGAGGTCACCCAGGTAACCCAAACCTTGACTGTAGCCAGTGCCCTCAATCTCCATCTCCCAACTAAAAAAGAATAATAGTTCTCCCCAGCAATAAGATTGATGGCCCTTCGGTGCGCTCTCCCATCCGTCTGGCAGGCTCCAGCAGGTGTAACCAATAATAGTAACACCAATAATAATATCTAACATTCATTAAGCACTTACCATAGGCCAGGGTCCATGCTGTGCATTTTACCCGTATTAACTCAGTTAATCTTCCCAACAGCCTATGTTATCGATGAGAAAACTGAGGTTAAGTAAATCTTCCAGGGTCACGGAGCCAGTAAACAGTAGAACTGGGCTTCAAACCTAGGGAGTCTGGCTGCAGAGCTGGTGCCCTTCAGCACGCCACCATCTGGGCAGTGAGGGGCAGGGACCCAGCAGACGTGCCTGCCCCTTGTCAGTGTCTCTGGTACTTCAGCAGGGCCTGGTTTGACCTCCCCAACCCCAACCCTAACCCTCGCCCACCAGTAGCCCCTGGCACAGCCTAGCACTGCCTTGCTTTTCTAGTCTTTCTGTCAGCCTTTTTCCCCCAGGCCCAGAAAACCCACCCCCAGAGAGTAACTGGTGGGCAGAGCAGAGCAGAAATGGGCCTGGTGTTCAGCAGAATGAGGTCTACTTCTTCCTGGCCAAATTGGCAGCAGAATTGCCTCCGTTTGCTCTGTGGTCACTCCCCTGGCTGTACCAGAGCTGTGAATCCAGAGGGTTAACTCCACCCCCGACACATGGGGAGATATGTGACCTCTCCCCTCCCCCTGCCCCCACCACAGGGTGAGTCTGGAGCCCAGAAGCTGCCCTACACCTGTGCCCTGTGGTGTCGGGCTACTGCTGCACCTGGGCTCCTGGGGAATCTAGCTGGAGGGGGCTGAACCGTGGGAGGTATCAGCCCTTTGACAATATGATTTTTAAAATGCCTATGGGCCCTCTCCCCCAAAACATGCATTTTCACAAAACGGACCTCACAGACTCCCCACCCCAGCCCATCTGCTCTGAACGAATGGCTCTTAGGCTTTTTTACCTTGGACCCAATAGGTGCAGCAAAAGATGCCCTGGTCTCCTACCTCCCACCTGTTCCCACTTTCCAGTGGAAAAAGAACCTGGTGCTAATAAAGGATCAATAGAGAATACATATTACCTTATTCTTTATCTTATAAAAGGGCAAATTCATCATTTTACATTGTAAAGTAATGCCCTATACACTTAAAAATAATTTAGAAGTGTGTATGTTAGAAGTTATTTAAATATCAAAGTCACAGCATATCACCGATGAAGTGTCACTCTACAGGCAAATCGAGGGCATAATCTGTGACTGCAACTGGGGCATGGATATTTCATAGTGAGCCACATGGCAGTTGCTAGAAAATATGTAAATAAGCAGCGCTGCACTCTGTAGGGCTGTGCCCACCAAAGGCAACAAACATGAGAAAATGAGCCCAAGAGGATGATCTTTAAGAAGCAAGAATAGCAGCAACTGAAAACCTTGACCCACTCTTCCTGAAAGTGGCAGGACTTCCGATTACCTAGCACATGCCCCAGGGGAGCCTTGTGACATTGCCAGCTTGTGCAGCAGCCACACTTCTGAATCAGAGACCCCAGAAAGCGCTGGCTTGTTTGCATTTCTGAGTTTCGGATTTTGGAAATCCCTGATTGCTTCCTTAATGGGTTACTAGTGAGTAACAGCTAACTGCACCAACACAAGATTATCTATAAAATTGCATGCCATGCGCTCAGAGTCCTCAAAGGAAGAATTTGCCTTTGGGAAGTCATTTTGTGCCTCATGCAGAGGACCCTTGCAGCCCATCAGTGGACTCCAGGCCATGCCTGGATCATCGCTCCCTGCTCTGGCCATGCATCCAATTTCAAGCAAGTTTAACCCATGAGCCTCAGTGTACTCATCTGTAAAATGGGTATGATAGCCCTCCCCCTCCTTGTAGGCTCAGAAATGAGAGCTGAATGTGTTTTGCAGTCTGGAAAGGGCTAGCCCCGTGATTTGTGTTCCCCATGATTTGTAACATGTGGATTTAAGTTCAAGGAGAGGTAGGAAAAGTGGAAGCAGCTTGCCACGTCTTGAGCCTGAAAGTGACTACCAAAACTTGTCCCTGGAATTAAAATCGGGGTATCGGGCTGTGTGGATCCAAAGTCCCTCCAGCTGCGAGGGTCTGTGAGCACCAGTCCTGAGTGCAAATGCTGGGCTTCTCTGCCTCAGAACAGGGAGGGGTTGAGGCACTTGCCCCCCCAGAATCCACCAGCCCCGACAGCATTCTATCTTTCTGGTACATTTATAAGGAGACGTATGTCAGAGCCCAGGGCCAGCCTGGTCTGACGTGAGGCATGCTCCCTTATATTTTCTTTGTGCCAAGCACTATTCTAAGCTCTTTCCAGATATGCACTCATAAAATCCATCTAACAACTCTCCAGTATAAATACTATTATCATCCCCCTTATACAGAACAAACCAAGGCACAGAGAGGTGAAGTTCTTGTCCAAAGTCACACAGCCAGGAAGAGGCAGAACTGGGATTCACCTCCAGCAGGCTGGCCCCAGAGTCCCTATTCCTGGTAGCTTTGCTACATAGTCTCAGACCAACCACTGGCCCCGAGTTCCCCCACAGAGTCAGCCAATCAGCAGAAAGCTCAGAAAGCTTCCAAGAACTCCAGGGTGGAAGCCTCATCGGTAGGATGAGCTCAGGCCCTGAGCAGGCCAGCTCTTCAGGGCTCAGTTTCTCAACCCAACAAAGGAAGAGACTGGAATAAATAGGGGGGTTGCAAACTGTCCTATGGAACCCTCATGGTTCCTCGGAGGTCCCTCAAAGAGTTGCCGTGGCTGATGAAGGAACTAGCAGGCAGGCTCCAGCCACCTTCAGCCAGGAGCTCTGCTCTGTCAAACACGGGACTCCCATGCAGGAGGAGCACATGTGAAGGGTCCCATGATAGGGCGAGCGAGTAAGAAAAAGAGAGAAAGGAGGTTTGAGAACCACAAGTAGGTCAGTATTTGCATATAGATTCCCAGGCCCCATCCCATACCTACTGAATCAGAAGGTCTAGGGCTGAGGCCCTGGGATCTGTGTATATATTGAACAAGACCCCCAGTGCGGGCTCGGTCTCAGGTTCGTGGGGCAAAGGCCAAGAGCAGCAGCACCGTGCCCTGGTGTTATAGGGCAGACTTGCCAAGGGCCATCACAAGATAGGTTGAGGCCACCTTCCTGGGGCAGCCCCAGGGTCCCCCAGTGAGGAGGAACCATAACCGAGAAAGACCCCAGGCTGCTCCCCCAGGTGATCCACTGCTGGGGGTCTTGCTAGGCCCTGCTGAACAGATAGCAAAGGAGACTGGCATGGTGTCTGCCACCTCCAGCCAGCCACAGAAGTCTGCAGCAGTGCCCTGTTAGAGTCTCAGAGAGGTTCCCCAGCTTTCCTGGAGGTGCACACCCAGGAAGTACTGGGGACAGGAGTCCGAGTCCCCTCCTGACTTGTGGACGACCAAGGCTTCTGCCAAGTATCTGGCAGACCTACTGGCCTTGTTCTGAGGCCAGGATTCCCCATGGACACTGGACAATGAGCCCTAAACTGGGACCAAGCCTGCCCAACCTGAGCTCTGCAGAGTGGTTGGACATGGAGCTGCTGTAGAGGGCCCAGCAGGCCTCTGCCCGGACCCGGCGCTCAGGCTCCTGAGGAGGCCCAGCCTCTCCACCCTGAAGCCCCACCACCCTCAGCCCAGCGCAGTCAGGAGCCCTGACCTGGCTCCAGACGCCCACTTCCCAGCTTGGTCAAGGACTTGCTGTGTGACCACAGACAAGTCGGTTTCCCTCTCTGGTACTCAGGCTCTCACTAAAACAGACCAGGGCAGTGGTTACCCAGCTGTGACCTGTGGTGTCTTAGGTGTCCCAGGACATGCCACCAGGACATGCCACAAAAGGCGGTTGGCTAAGGGGAGGCTGCAGCATCCTGTTCTAGGCCACTGTCCCCCACTTTCCCACCCTCTATACACTGCCCTTTAGTCCTGAGCTCCAGTTTAGTTAACTTATAGATGTGATTTCATTTCAACGAAGATTCTATAGTGTCGAGGCAATATGAAAACCAGAGGTCAGATCCTCTCTAAGCTCCCTCTGGGAGCCTCTGAGCTGTTTCCAAGACAGGAAGAGGTTGTGGGGTGCCTTATGAAGGAGTCACTCCCCACAGAAGCCCCCAGGCTTCCCACTTACCCCTCCTCCCCATCAGTGAGAGGTGGAACAGGCCCCTCCTTAACACTGGAAGAACAGGAAAATGCACCCCAACCCCCCCAGCTTCCAAAAGCCTGGAAGATGAAGCCAGAGACCCTCCCCAGGAGGCCATGCATGCCCCCAGATGAACCACAGTGAGGCTCTGTTCCCAGGTCGCAGCCCTTCACAGTTTGCAATGCTCTTTCACAGGCAGATGTGGGTCAGAGTTAAGAATGTAGATTCTAGTCATACTGCCTGGGTTGAAACCTGACACTTGCTACCTGGTAACCTCAGGCAAGTTACCTGACCTGCTTTGCCTCAGTTTCCTCACCAGTGCATAGGGATGACATGATATTATGTCAGAGGGCAGCTGCAAGGACAAAATGAGCTGATACGTATAAAAGGCTTAGTAGCTTTCGGTAGCGATAAATGTTAGCCACGATGACGATGATGACAGCAGGGATGATAACAGAGACAACAGTGATCTGATTTCTGCCCCTCACCAGCCCTGGGAGGCAGGCAGCACAGGCCCCTTGTACAGATGGGAAGACTAAGGGCCAAGTAAGCTCAGCAACTTGCCCAAGCTGCCAGGGCCAGTGCAAGTATAGGGCCAGAGGAAGCAAGAGTTTGGAGCTGAGATGTCTCTTGGTAGCCTCTTGCCCACTCCCTTCGTGTTACACATGGGAAGGGACTTGCCCACAGTCAAGCCATCATCAGTGTCTGAGCCAGTTCTGGAACCCAGGGCTCCTGAGTCCCAGGCCAGTGCCTTGAGCTGCCTCAGACTATAAGATTCAGCTGGGGGAAAAATATCCCTGGGTCAATAAGTTTTGGAAACACCACATTGTGTCTTCACCCCCGGGAGATCAACACAACATATTAGCTTATCAAGGATCTGACGAGTCCTGCAATGAAGAAAAATGTTTCACTTTTTCCCTTTTAGTGTTTCCCAAACTTATTTGACAACAGAACCATGCCTTTTAATCTAGTTCCGTGGATCACCCTCTGGGAAATATTGGGATGGATGAATGCTCCGGGCCCTTTTAGTTCTAATATTCTGTGCTTCAAGATGCCAGGTCAGTGGTTCTTTGGAGAATTCCAAGCACACTACCTTCCTGACATTGCTTAGCCACAGGAAGTCTTAGCATGTGGCTCACATGGGATCCTCATGTGCCTTAAGAAGCGAGGTGAGCCAGGTGCAAGGCCTGGTGTGCTTGTGACTTCTGTCCCTGTTTCAGCATCCCCTTTGCTCATCAAGAGCCTGAGTCAGTGCACAGCACCTGCAGAAGGCAGAATAGCCCCCACGGATTGGCTAAGAATTGTCAGTCCCAGAGTGTTCACTATTTTGCGGCTGTTCTATGTCCCAGGTATAGACAGAGGGATTGAGTCCATTGGCACAGGATCCCAGGAGGGTGGGCACACCAGAGTGCCCTGTCACTCTTTGGCAGCTCTGAACTGCCTAATTGCTCTCCCTGGGCCAGGCTAGCGATGTCAGAGTCATATCCAAGTTGGCTCCGTGCCCGCACAGGCCCAGCTTCCTTCCTTGTTAGGAGGCTGGTGTCTCTGGGGACAGTGTGGAGCCTGTGGGCCAGGGCATGTGGGCCAGGGAGGGGAGGAGGCAGCCTCTGTCTGACAGCTGTCACTGCCAGGGCCACACCTGTGTGTGGCGGGAAGGATGCTCAGGACAAGCCAGATGACCTTGAGGGCCCATCCAAGTGAAGGGACAGAGATTACACACCTGGGTCACCAATTGTAGCTCAGGTGTGTGAATCAATTCCAAGTTCCTTTCATCTCATCATGTGTGTGCAAGAAACACAAACTCATTTTGGTGACAGCCTGAGCCCAGCAGAATTGATAAAAATCAGCCTACTACAGGGCAGGGCGTGAGAAAAGACCCAGGCTTTGCAGCCAGATCCTTGGGCTCAATTCCAGAGTCAGTCTTACTAGACTTACTAGAGTCAGTCTTACCTTGTGACCCTGAGCCAGACACTTAGACCCTTGAGGCTCAGTCTCCCCTTCTGTAATGGAGATAAGACATCTTGGCTGTTGCCAAAATGGAACAATACACGGAGAGAAGCATCCAGCACACCACAGCTGCTCGGATCCGAGCTGCAGGAGACTCATGTGAGAGGAAGCAGGGACTAGTGAGCTAACCCCAGGCTCTGGGCTTGCTGTGCCCTCTGCACACGACTGATTGGTCATCTGTAAAATGGGCCTCCAGGAACCTGAGTCCACCTCACAGGGGAGGATGCAGGGAGCTCAGGCCACACACTGTAAAGCACCAGCAAGCACTGGCCATGATCATGAGGCCTCCCAGTGCAAGCTGGAATTACTGTTCCTATCTGCTGTTTAGATTAGCACCCTGCTGCAGAGTATTGTGGGTTACCTTGAGAAGGACCCTCCTCTGCAAGCCCTCTTGCTTGCCCGCACCGTGCTGGGCACTTGTATGCCTCAGTTCAGTTATGCCTCAAACTCAGAGGTCTGTGGGCACCTAGCACATAGATGAGTCAGTGAGGTGGGCGTGGGGAACACGGGCAGCCCAGGCCCCAACTTGGAGGCAGCCCTGCTCAACCTCAGCAAGGCTGCCTGGGGGTCAGGGCAGGGGATGCCAGCCCAGTGTTTCTGGAGCTCCTGAATGCTCAAGAGAAGACAAAATTGTCACATTGTACAGCCCAATTCTTTAATATTAACAGCTAATTTTTTTAAATTTAGTGTCCATTAGGGGAAACAAATTCCATGGCCCCAGTTTGTGTCTCAGCCAACGTCTCTGCCACCTCCGGCTGGGATTCTCTCCATGGATGTTTCCCTCTCTGAAGGTCCCCAGCTTCTCCCTGTTTGCAGAGCCCCATGGGCCTACCCGGCCATAGGCATCCATCTCAGTTCGGCACACGGCCTCCTCCATCAGAGGGCCCTCCTGCCCTTCCCTCCCTGGATGGCTGGGCAGCCGGGGACCACACTCATTTCTGAACCCAGAGCAGTGTTCCCAGGGCTTGGGGTGTTTGGGGAGTGGCCGTAGAGAAGGGGCCAGGGGTCTCCACTCAGGGCTGCCCACAGAAGCTGTGAGTCATCGCAGGAATCCTGAGCCCCCAGGCCCCAGTGGCCCATTGTGAGCAGAGCTGCACAGGACCAGGGTCAGCCTGCCTGCAGCCAAGTGGATCCATTGTTTTTCATGGACTCTACCAGAGTCTGTGAGACTCAGAGATAGGGAGACCTCCACTTTCAGGTGCAGGTGCTGACAGGCCTGAGACAAGGGTGACCCCATATGCTCCCAGAAGTCCCAGCAGGATGCAAGGTCGTCACCATGGAGAGCAACCTGGAGGCCCAGAGGTGTGGAGAGGGTGTCAGAAAGAGGACTGAGGACAAAGACTGACTTCACAGGGGTGTGGGGGGCAGGGGAGAATGGTGAAAGCTGAGAGAGGACAGTGTGATATGACTTGCTGACGTTTATTGAGTGCCTACTGTGCTGGGCATGGGCTAGGCACTTTGCATACACTCATTAAGTCATTCAACAGACACTGACTGACCCTTTCTATATGCCAGGCTTAGGGCTAAGGGCTGAGGATGCCGATGTGAATGATGAGATCACATAAACTATCCGAACATAGTCCTCACCAAATCTGAATGAGTGTGTGTTATTGTCTCACCTTACAGAGGAGGAAACTGAGGCTCAGAGAGGTGGCATAGATAGCCCCAAAAGGTATAAGTGATGGAAGGACAACCACGTTTTAGGCAGTTTGGATCAATGCTGATAAAACCATGAGCCGTTAGGCTAAGGCCTTCTTCTCTAATTTCCAGAATTCTAGTGCTGGAGGGACACAGGCAAGGCGGGGGGATATCACAATTAAAGGAGCTCATCTAAAAAGAGAGAGAAAACGTATTCACAAAATGGGTAGAAAATTCATAGACCCTTTGCTCCATGCTGCAGCTCTGGCCAAACCATATTAACGGGCTCTAGGAGGGTGTTCCCTGCAGGGAGCATTCTGTGGCTGTCAGCTGCTGGCTGCAGGACCAGCACTTTCCATGTTGCAGGATGCATGATTGGATGCACCAATTTCCCCAAGGACATTTTCCTATAGGTATCAAAGTTGTAAGAATACCCCCACCATGGACCTCACTAAAGCTCTCTTTGTTTTGAAGGAAATTAACTAAATGCTGCTCATAAACATGCTTGCTGTTCCTAAATTGGCCATTGTGCAATGAATCATTAAAGTCACTCACCACTGGTTTAGGAAATTTCCAGGAGGCAGTTGTGAAGCATTTTGCGAGAGGTGAGAGGTTGGACAGTTTGCATTAATCATTTAAGATGATCCCATAGAAGGCAATGCCTGCAAATGCCTCGCCTGGGGCCAGAGGCTCAGGATCTGACCCAGGGGTGGTTTCCATGTCCCAGTGATTCAGCCGGCACAGCCTCCTTGCCAAGGCAATGACCACAGTCCACAGGGCTCAGGAAGCAGGCTGAGCTAAGCAGAAAGAACCTGAGCTGTCCAGAGGCCCATAGAGGAACTGTTTGGGGTGGGGGGCGAGTGGCCAAGCAGAAAGGACATAATTATTGGACAATCCAGTTAGGGATCTGGGCACAGCCGGGGCTCTCAAACCCCACAGCAGTCCACTGCTGCCAGCTTTGCCTCCGAGAGCTGTACAGACACAAACTTGCACAATCTCTATGTTGGCGCATGAGGAAGAATCATTTCTCTCTAGCTTCTCATAGGATCTACCTTTCAGGTCCACCCGCCAGTAGAGAAGTTTGCCAGGAAAACATGTCAGAAAAGAGGAATAGATGTGGGAATGCCCAGGGAGGCCAATAGCTGGTAGGAGATGGGTTTCAGTTCCAGCTGCAGATTAGACTGTAAGAAGGACTTCCCAAATGTGTGTGCTATTCCAGCAATAGAACAGGTTAGCAAGGACGAAAAAGGAAAATTTTCAATATATATATTTTTTAAAGCATAAAGTAGTTATCATTGGATAATTGTGTGTTTGCCTTCCCTGGACCTTTTATCTTCCTACTAAGTCTATAAAATTAGGAAATATTTGCCAAGCATCTACCTGGGAAATGAGTTCAGAGCAGGGCAGAGCCTTGCCAGCTCCAGGAAATCAATTTCCTGACCCCTTGGAAAATTCTCAGAGTGTGGGAGGAGGGACTGGAGATAGAGGATGTCCTCTGAGGCTGGGGGCAGGTGGCTTGTCAGTGAAGGGGACAAATGCAGTAAGCACAAGTCTAGGCCCTTGCAAGGCAGCAGCACCCAAAATGAGAGGAAGAAGGAAAGCATGTGATTAACAAAAAAAAAAGCATGAAGCAGTAATTGTTGGTAAAAAGCTAGACTTTTTTACCTACTTTATGGATCAGTGTATTTGAAGGTACACTTTGGGGCGGGAAATGCCATCAGCTTTTTAGCCCGGGGCCTCCAAAGGGCTTGGCTGGCCCTGGGGTTGGAGGTGTTGTGGGTTGGTGGTAGGGCCTGTGTGACCTCACTGCCCACCCGAGGTCCTGCCATCAGCTTCCAGCAGCCACAGGATGAGCAACTACTGGGCTCTCTCTTCCCGCTGCTGTGTAAACCTGGACCATCTCCAATGCCCGCTGCGCCACGGAGGCCTGTCTTTTGCACATCTGTCACAGGAGTTGTGACTGAGGCCTCAGCAAGGCATCTACATCCAATGCAGTGGCTATGATCGGGCCATAAAAGGTCATGTCACATTATAGCGCAGTGTTTAAAAACCAAGAATTCAGCTTTTGGCTCTGAAGGTGCTGAAGGGGCCTCCCCTGCCGCTTCCCAAGGGCAGGGAGTTTTGATGGTAGTTGGCTGCCCCCATTGAACAAGGGCTGGTCTGAGAACAGGGGACCGGGGGTGGGGTGGGGCGGGGCAGGACAGGGCTCTCTGTGTCCCAGGGGAGGATGGGGACACTGGGCACAGCCACACTTCGTGCTCACTGGCATCTAGTGGACAGAGGCCAGGGAAGCTGCAAAATATCATCCAATGCACAGAGCAGCCCCCACAACAACAAGCTCTCCGTCCTCAATGTCAGTGGTGCCCAGGTCGAGAGCCCTTGCTGCAGGCAGAGAGGAGAAGGAATGAGAGTGTGCGGCGCTGCGTTTGAGGTCACAGGCAGCTTTGCTGTGGCTGGAAGGAGGCGTGGAGCAGGTGGGGTTGGCAGAAGGTGAGCTGGGGAGGAAGGCCTGTTCCCTGCCCTCCTTTTAACCACTGTTTGGAGGGTCGTTCTGCTCCAGGCAGCGGTGGGCAGGGGCCGGCTCACGCAGACTCACAAACTGATTGTGCCCGTCTTTCCCAACTCCACATCCAGTGACATCCTGTTTGCTAAGTGCCTTTGGCCACGGTAGGAGTATCCACACCTCCGAAATTGGCAAATAGATGCTACAAACCAGTGCACTTTTTACAGATGTGTGAGCCAGTTTTTAAATATTTACACTGGTTTGGGCCCCTGCTAGGTACCAGAGATACCCAGTGAGCAAACACAGGCCCAGCTTCTGCCCAAGTGGAGTTTACAGTCTAGTGGGAGACACAGACTTTCAGCGGATAATTACACAACCGTTCATTAATTTCAGCCGTGAGAAGTGCTGTGCAGGAAAGATTCCTGGAACCAGCGGCAGCCTGTGTGAGCATGTGAGCGTGTGCATGTTGGGTGTGCAGACCTGCAATAGGTGACCAGGGAAGGCTTCGTGGTGGATTGTAGACATGTGGCATGAGGATCTTTGGGCAAACGCAAGAACTGAGGATGAGGCTGGCAAGGCCAGCAGGGCTGGCTCACGCCTGCGGGTCATGGAAAGAACTTGGACTTTACCAGGGAGCCACTGAAGGATGCTGAACAGAAGAGGTTCCTGGGGAAGATGCAATTTTTTAAAAAATCGCTCTGGGTTCGAGGAGGATGGAATGGAAGGCAGAGAGCAGGGACGTGTTGGGACGTGGCTGCAGTGTTCTAGGTGGCAGATGGTGGGGCCGACTAACTAGGCAGGGGACAGACAGTAAGGACTATGGAGGGATAGAATTCAGTAAGGGACCTTTGAACCTTTGTCTGACCTCACCTAGCTCACTGCCTCAACTCTGCCTCGATAGTAGCCAGGGTCCAGGTGCTCAGTGCCACCCCCAAGCCAGGCACGTGGAAAGTCATGTGTGACTAAGGCTTTCCCATCAGGCTCCAGTGAGTTCCACATCTAGTCGCACATTTTAACCTCAGGGAAGTAGACACCAGAAAGGTGCCAATGTCTGTGCTGCTGTGAGCAGCCCAGGGCATGGGTCACCCAGGCCTCTGCCAGCTGGGTATAGGCTCAAAATTTTAGATGGTGAAAAAAAAATTTTTTTTAATTAAATGCTAGGGTTCTAGGTCCTTCTCACTGCTGCTGCCAAGAGTGTCTGCCAATGACACTCAGAGGGCAGGGGTGTGGGGGACCAGGGTGAAGAAAGCCACCTCCTGGGGGCTGGAGACCAGGTGTGAGGTCCATCCTTTCACTGTCCAAGCAGAGTGGGGAGCAGGAGAATTTACAAGAAAAGTCCCTTTACTTCTATAAAGTTTTTTTTTTTTTTTTAAGATGACTGGTAAGGGGATCTTGACCCTTGACTTGGTGTTGTCAGCACCACGCTCACCCAGTGAGCGAACCGGCCATCCCTATATGGGATCCGAACCCAGGGCTTTGGTGTTATCAGCACCGCACTCTCCCAAGTGAGCCACGGGCTGGCCCCTATAAAGTATTTTTAATCAGCTCCCCAGTAGTAGATGTTCCTGGTCCAAAGCCCACTCTGAGAGCAAGTAGGCCAATCTCCTTCCTCTAAGTGAAGGTCCTACCCCAGGACAGACAGATGGACCAAATGCCCTTGAGGAAACCTTCTAGTCCCATTGGGTGAGAGGCCCAGGTCACCCCACTCATGACACCGTTTGAGCAGAAAGTGCCAGGGGTGTTCCAAACTCTTGGAGGGTGGGCACCTCCTCTCAATCTTACTGGATCCTGGACCAAGGCATAGGGACCCGAGCCTGTTTGACCCCTTTTAGTTGCAAATTTCAAGCTCAGGTTAGGTGGAGGAGGGAATATTTTAGTGCAAAGATGCTAGAAAGGAATATATAGCAAAAGCTTCTCAAAGATTCTACCAGATACTGGTGAACAGTGCTCAGCGCATTTCTGGCCATCAGCTCTGGGCATCACGCTGCCTTATCATCCCAGCCCAGGGCTCACTTCCACCAAAGCCTGGCATCCTCCTGTCATGCCCTTCCATGACAGAGGCCCCAGTAGCTCACTGGGCATTAGGCATGAGTGTCTCTGATCATACAGTTAGTGTCCCGGCACCTTGGCATTTGGCAGATCATCTCAAAAGACAGGCAGACATACGGGAACCCAAGTTAAGCATGGACACCTGTGTCCACGTCAGTCTATTCTCATCACAGGCTTTTAGATCCCATGAAGTCTGTATCTTGGTGATTTGGGCTGTCTCTCTGTCTCTCTGTCTCTCCGTGTGTCTGTCTCTCACTCTGACTCATGACGAGGTTCCCATCTCTTCCCAGTTTTAGCAAACTTCTCCAGTAACAAACCACACACATCCAAGCACAGGGGAGAAGGGCTGCTCAGGGAGGTTCTTCTACCTTGGGAGGTGGGAAACTTGGGGTTGAGGACCAGCTCCTGCACTAACTTGCTGGAAACATCTGCTGACCTCTCTGAGCCTTCATTTTTCATCTAAAATGTGGCCTTTGGGGAATGACCTTCTCTTGCCATCCCTGAGCTGAGGCTTCCCATGGGAATCCCAGGTACCTAAGAATCTCATCTTCACTGAGTACAAAAAAAAAAAAACAGAACAAGAAAGGGCTAGGTTGGGGAGAAGGAGAAGGAAATGGTATTGCTCATTCTTTCTCATAACCTGGGCTTTTCCCGTCACTGATGACATTGCACATCACCATGTACGAGGCCCAGGTAATAAAAATATGAATAGACTTTGCTGCTGAGTACAGGCAGGCTGCTGACCTTGTTGGACAGACCTGCGCACCGGCCATGCCAGCAGAACGTGCAAAGTGCTGGGTGGACACACACACAGCATCAGGGACGTCCACTGGGGGTGGCATGGAGGAAGACATACTCTGAAGGGCCTCCTTCCACAAAACCACTAAATCAGGAATAAAATGTACTTCTCAATGCATTACTGACCTCGCAGAAAAGTAAGGGAAATCCTCAAGACTTCTACAGACAAAAACAAAAAGCTGTGAGCTAACACCAGAACAGGAGCAGTGAGTGATTACCAAATGCAAAACTTGGAATTGTCCCAGGGGCAGATGCTGATATCAGAACTGTAAAGAGGGAAGTAAACCCTGGGGTGTTGTGCAGGGAAGGAACAGAGCCCGAGGCTCTCTCAATCAACCAGAGTCTCTCAAAGGGGAATGAAGTGGCCCTGGTCCCAGGTCTCATCCCCACTCCCAATCTCCTCCCCATCCCACTAGAAGCAAATGTAAATCCTCTCTGAAAGAAAATATCTGCTATTTAGACCCTAAAGATTCCCATAAGTTAAAGTCAAATATGAGTTCAGCATGAATGAGAGTCAGCAGAACAAACAGCAAATTAGACCCTACAAGATCTTTTCAAATATAGTAATTATATTTGGTATTCAATACCAAATACAAAATAATATGTACAAAATACTTAAAGAAATTTAAGATGAAATCATAGACATAAGCAAACAACAAGAAACTGTCTGGAAAAAAATCAAGCAAACTTGAAAAAGAACCAAATAGAAGTTTTTAGAAATAAAAAATGTAATTTATAACATTAAAAATAAACAAACAAATAAATGGATGGGTTCAACAGCAGACTAAATAGCTGAAGAGAGGATTTCTTAAATGGAAAATAGACCTAAGGAAATTGCCATGAATGCAATGCAGAGAGATTAAGAGATGAAAACCACAAAGGAGAAATTAGAGCTGCTCAGTCATATAATAGCCACTAGCCACATATTGCTGTTTAAACTTGTATTTGAAATAGTTAAAGTTAAATAAAATTAAAACTTAGTTCATCAGTTGCACTAGTCACATTTTATTTTCTTTAATTTTTTTTTTTTACTAGTCACTTTTAAGTGGCTAATGACTATTATATTGGGCAATGAAGATTATACCACATTTCCATTATCACAGAAAGTTCTGTTTGACAGCACTAGGTTACAAGATAGGAAACAAAGAATTAGAAAGTCCAACTTATGTCTAATTGGAATCCCAGAAGGAAAGAACAGAGAGAATGGAGAAAAGTTCACATTTTAAGAGATAATGGTTGAGAATATTCCAAAATGAACCCATAGATGCAGGAAGCACAATTTATATTGTTCAGAATAAATAAAAAGAAATCTATATGTAACCACATTGTAATGAAACTGCAGAACTTCAAAGACAAAGAGGAAATCTTTAAAGTAGCTAACAAAAGAAAAACAATTAGATTGGCAGCTGACTTCTCTTTAGCAAAATGGAAGACAGAACATAATGGAGCAACACCTTCAGGGTTCGATGTCTTCAACATCTTCAGGGTTCAATGTCTTCAACATCTAAATGAAAATAACCATCAACCTAAAACTGTGTGCCCAGCAAAACTCTCAGAGGAATGGGGCCGGCCCGGTGGCGCACTGGATAGTGCGCCGCTTGGGAAGCGCGGCGGCACTCCCGCCCGAGGGTTCGGATCCCACATGCAGACCGGTTCCCGCTCACTGGCTGAGCGAGGCGCGGGAGCAACACCGAGGGTTGCGATCCCGTTGCCGGTCCCCAGTCCGGTACGGGGGCAACACTGAGGGTTGCGATCCGTTGCCGGACACGGAAAAAGACAAAAGACAAAAAAAAAAAAATAAATGAGATAACTGAGGTTCAGGGATTGTGTTTTATCACAGAACTCTTGATTGGTGAGTATAGAATTTATATTTCA
>NW_007729173.1:195362-218002 GCF_000696425.1 Galeopterus variegatus
CAGGAAAGCCTGTCAGGGGAGGGGGGCCGGCCGGGTGGCGCACTGGATAGTGCGCCGCTTGAAAAGCGCGGCGACACTCCCGCCCGAGGGTTCGGATCCCACATGCAGACCGGTTCCCGCTCACTGGCTGAGCGAGGCGCGGGAGCAACACCGAGGGTTGCGATCCCGTTGCCGGTCCCCAGTCCGGTACGGGGGCAACACTGAGGGTTGCGATCCGTTGCCGGACACGGAAAAAGACAAAAGACAAAAAAAAAAAAAAAAACTCTCAGAGGAATAAGGGTGAAATGTAGACTTCTTCCAAATAAACAAAAGTTGTAAGAGTTGACCACCAAAATATTTTTAGTAAAAGAAGCTTTTAAATCATGTACTTTAGAAATAAAAATTATTCCAGAAGGAAGGTCTGAGACACAAGAAGAAATGATGAACAAACCTGCAGGTAAATTATTTTAAGCAAACATGATCAGTATAAAATAATCATGATGACGAAATCTAAGTTATGGGGTTTAGAAAAGGACAGAATCAAAATACTGAGCATGAGAGCACGTAAGTCAGGAAGAGTGATCAGAATTAATGTGTTTTAAATGATTCTTACTGTTTAGGACAGGTCATTAAGATATTAATCAACCCCAGGTATTAAATTAGTCCATTTCTGTTGATTATAACAAAATACCTGGAACTGGATAATTTATAATAAAACAAAATTCATTGCTTAGAATTTCAGAGGCTGGAAAGTCCAAAACCCAGGAACACATTTGGTGAAGTCCTTGATGGTGGCAACAGTGACCCAGGGATCTCACGTGGCAGAACATGGCAGAGCAGAGAAAGACTCTCAGTGCTCGCCTTTTAAATCCTCCAGAACCACAGCCCTGACCATCATCATTAATCCATTTACTACACATGGTCCTGCAATCTAATCACCTTTCCAAGGCCCCACCTTTCAATGACCATAATAGGACTTCCCACCCTCAACAGTTACAGTAAGAATTAAGCTTCTAAGGTAAGAACTTTAGGGACACAATTCAATCAGTCCACAGCACCAAGTTTTGTTAAGGTAAATGTGCTTAGTAAGTTTTCAAGGGTAACGATGAAGGCAGTGGTTCTAGAACTTCAGCATGCACCAGAATCACCTGGAGGGCTTGTTAAAACACAGATCGCTGGGCCTCACCTTGAGAGTTTCTGTCCAGATCTGAGGCGGGGTCCTAGAATTTTCATTTCCAACACATTCCCAGGCATTGCTGATGCTAGTCTTCCAGGGCCCACACTTTGAGAAGGACTACACTAAAAACAGAAGAATGAAGGGTTAAGTTGGAGCTTAACTATCAGACCAACAGAGGAGAAAAAAATGGAATGAGAAATTAAGCAACAACCAAAAAACCCGTCTTCCTTCCAGACCAGCTCTGTCTGGCAGAAATACAATGCAAGCCACATTTGTGATTTTAGATCTTCTAGTAGCCACACTAAAAAGTAAAAAGAAACAGGTAAAATGAATTTTCATAATATATTTTATTTAAACCCATACACCCCAAATACTATCATTTCAATGGGTAATCAATATTAAAATTATTAAGGAGATAGTTTACATTCTTTTTCTTTGTCCTCAGTCTTCAAAATCCAGTGTGTATTTTATATTTAAGGCACTTCTCGACACAGACTAGCCACATTACAGGTGCCTAATAGGCACACGTGGCTTGTAGCTATAGTGCTGGACAGAGCAGGTCTAGGCTATAAGTGACATGAGCCTGCAGAAGACAGAGGCCCCCATTCAGTCCCTGAGTGTCCACTGTATGCCAGACACTGGGCTGAGCACATAGCCTACATCCTCTCATTTAGTCTTCACATCGTCCTGTGAGATTAGGCATTATTATCATGCCCATTTTACAGATAGGGAAACTGAGACTGAGAACATTTAAAACACTTCCCCAAGATTATCAGGCTGGTAAGCAGCAGAGCTGGGATTCAAACCCAATTTTCTTATATTCCAATGCCAAGCTCTAAATTCTAAGCCAGGGATTTTTTGTAATGGGCCATACAGTACATATTTTAGGTTTTGTGGGCGAGACAATCTCTGTCACAAGTGCTCGACTCTGCCATTGTGGCATGAGAGCAGCCTTAGACAACATGCAACAAATGAGCATGGCTGTGATCCGGTAAAAATATTTATTTACAGAAACACACAGAGGCTGGATTTGACCCCGGGGCGGTAGTTTGCTCGCCCCCATGCTAGGCCAACACAGCTGCCTCTGCAGACCCCACTTGGGAGAAATCTCAATAGTCGTGCTCAAGATTACTGATATTCTGTGGTTGGTGTGGGTGTGTGTTGGAGTGGGCGGAAGGATGCGGAACCTCATTCCAAAGTCCCCACAGTCCCCCTGGTGTTCGGAAGGATCCAGAGTGGCTGCCTCTTAGCGGCAGGGACTCCACAGGGACCCAGCCTCAGCCCCTCCGCCGAGCAGCCTGGCTATAAACATGAGTTATTCCCACTCTCATGGCTGAAAAGGGGGGAAATAAAACCCAGGATTGATGGAATCCCAGACATAAAATCTGGCACCATAATGCCTGCATTTTGGAAATTGCCTTTAATTAATGGTTTATGATCCCAAAGACGCCCCTCCTGAGTCCTTCTGCCACACCATCTCCTTGGAGTTCAGTCCTGTGGGGGAAAGGGGGCCGGAGGAGGTGTGGGATGAATAACTGTCTTCACAGAAACCAAAATATGTGGTTTGATCTTAGAAGCCAGCATGGCCTCTGGCACTCCTAGAGCCTAGACTCCAGGAATAACAGGAGCTGTGAAGCCAGCACCCCTCGCAGCCAGTCACAGGCCTGAGGCCCACACTCACAAAAACACACAAGCCCCCCCACACACACACATGCACACACACGCACACACCTGCACACACACACATGCACACACACATGCACACACACATGTACACACACACATGCGCACACACATGCGCACTGGAAGTTAACTTCTTTCTTTGTCCACGTCTCCATCATCCCTTCTCCACAGCCCACTCTGTCCCCTCTTCCTCTCCCTTTCTCCTTGTGTACCTCTTGTCTTTGTCACTTCTGGGACACCATTTCTCCCAAAGCCTTGCTCTTTGTGTCTCTCTTCCTTCCCTTCTCTCTGGCTCGCTCTCTCTCTCTGATTCCTGCTCCCCGCCTTCTCCTGCCTGTCCCCTTCCCATGCTGCTTCTCTCCTTTACCGGAGAAGACATAGCCAAGTGCTGCAGAGGCCCCCACCCACCCACCTGGGCACAGAATAGACAGCCCTGCCCCTCCCACCTGGACCAGGCCTGAGTCTAGCCGGGACAAGGAATTTCTGCCCTGCTGCACTTGACAATGAGGACTGTGTTCCCTCCTTCGGCACCTGAGCTGAAGTCAAGAAGCATTTTATCCAGGAATGCCCTGCAACTGAGGCAGCTGCAGCTGAATTCTAAGTGTGGCCAAAAAGTGCCCAGGCCCCAGGCAAGGGGTCCCTTATGACCAATAATAGCCACTCTTGACTAAGGGCCTACTGTGGCTTCATATTCAGAGTTTGTAATATTCATATCAACCTAGGAGGCAAATATTATTATACCCATTTTATAGATTAGGAAACTGAAGCTTCAAGAAATTTGCCCAAAGCCAGTCAAGGTCTATTCAACTCCAAAGCCTGGTCCAAATAGACAACACAGGTGTATCTTGGAATTTCGGGGAACCGGATCTGGCCACATGTCACTCTCATCTTCCCAGACGCATGGAAGAAAAGTAGAACTCAGCTACAGGAACAAGACAAGGGGAAGCTGGTCAGGCTAAAGTCCTCCCAAGGGGCTCTAGGCTGTCTCAAAGCCAGGGAAGACACCCTGTTTGGGTGCCTGTGGTTGATCCCTGTGTAGAACTTAGAGTCCTGGACCTGATCAGAAAGACTTCCCTGCAAGCCAAGCCCATCCCTGGGAGCCTGGCACCTGGGCTCAGGCCTGTGCCCCATGGCCAGGCAGCCATCCCATCGGGCAGGAACCCGGGGCTCCCAGGCAGGGCTGCAGAGGCAGCTGGGCTGTTTCCGCATTCCCCGGGGGACCGTGGCAACACAGGTGCTCAGAGCTCCATGCCCTTCTGCCATTTCCCCGGGGGGGAAGAGGCCTCCAACCCGCCAGACAAAGAAAATGTAATAATGTTGGCGTAACCTTTCAACCTCTGCTCATCCTGGCACAGACAACCTCGTTACAATCACTGCCACTGAGTCCCCACAGCAGCCCACAGCTTTACAGAGGGGGAAACTGAGGCACGGGGCATTTGGGAGAAAGGGCTCAGTGGAGATGGGGGTGAGATATGAGTGTGCAGTCACCAAGCAGATGCAGCCATTTTCAGAGTCCCTCATGGAGTTCAAAATGGAGGGAGGGAAAGAGTTGGGAGAAGGGGCTTTGTAATTTGAAAAAGTAAGTTTTCTAGACTGTGGGTTTTTTTTTCAATTTCAAGCATAATATAGTCAATGCAGAAAACTTGGGAAACATAAAAGTATGAACACACAATTACACACACACACACACACACACACACACACACACCCTCATGCACAGTGACCCACCGCTCCTTTCCAGAGATAAAGACTTCTAACATTTATCCATCTGCTATTTCATACACACACACACACACACACACACACACACACACCCAGACACACACATTCATGGGGGAACTCCAACAAGTTCATGGAATTAAAAGATAATACAAATCTTTCTGTGAACTTTTAGAAGAGCCTCGTATATACATAGACATGTAGATATATAATTATAATTATATTATATATAAACATAATTTTTTTTTCCTTTTTGTCTTTTTTCTTGTCCAGCAACGGATCGCAACCCTCAGTGTCGCGCCCGTACCGGACTGGGACCGGCAACGGGATCGCAACCCTCGGTGTTGCTCCCACACCTCGCTCAGCCAGTGAGCGGGAACCGGTCTGTATGTGGGATCCCTCAGCGGGAGCGCCACCGCACTCCCAAGCGGCGCACTGTAGCAGTGTGCCACCGGGCCGGCCCATAAACATAATTTTTAAAATACGGTTGGGATTACATTGTACCTTCTGTTTTTTTTTTTTATTTTCCACTTGGCAGTCGATTGCGAACATTTGCCCATGTTAAAAATATTCTCCTGTGACAGTTTTTTCATTAATTGTACATATTCCAACATATGAATGAAACATTATTCATTCAAAAAAACTCCCATCAATAGTCATTTATATTGCTTTCTAGTTTTTAATTTCTACAAATATTTTATTATAAAACTGTACGTGTTTCTTATGGAACTTTGATAATACAAAGCTATAGTAGGAATAAAATAACCTTATTCTCCCCAGCACCCAAACTCAGTAACTATGAGCTATGAACTTGTCACCTGTTGTTTTAACTATTGTGCCCTGTTTTTATTTATGGTAAACATTTTCCACATCGTTATGATTTATATGATACATATTCAGCAGGGTCATTTCTAATCAGGCTTATTAAAAATGAACCTGATTATTTTACTTGTCATTTCTCATGGTACTGAGTTGGTCTGTTTTGGTACCTATTTAACCCTGTTTTAGAGAGATTCTTTTCTCCTCTCTGCTGGGTCTGTGTGACCTGAATTTTGCATGTTTACCGGGTATTGATGCAGTTGACCATAGACTGAAGAATGGGGTTGGAAAATGCTGGTGGAGAGATCTTTTTTTTTTTTTTTGTCTATGAGGGCTACTCCAGAAACAGGCTTCAGTGTGTTAAGGAATGGAGCTGGGGCTCCATTTATTCTAAGAAAATAAATCACCCAGTTGCCCAAAGATGATTGCCGCTGCGTTGTTTACAATAGCGAAAAATTGGAAACAACCCCCATGCCCATCAACAGGAGGCAGGAGAAATAAATTACGGAGCATCTTCTCAATGAATCCTGTGCAGTCAAAAGATACTGCAAATCTCTACTGAGACAGAAAGATGTCCTCCACAGTGTAAGTGAAAAAAAGCATATTATAAAGCAGAACGCATTGTGTAAGCGTGTGGGTCGGTGTGGTGTGCGTTTGGAAGCACGGGTATTTGTGTATCCTAAAGAATATTTAACTAAATACTGTCTCTGGGTGGCATAGACTGACTTTCATTTTCTGTTTTATTTTTATTTCTTTCTGGAATAACTTTTCAAAAATTTTTTCATTATTCTTTTCTTTCCAAGGGACATAGATTACTTTCGTAGCGAGGGAGGGGCAATAAAAGAAGGAAAAGCCATTTTGATTTTGCAGAGAGGAAATGCATGCGCTGCGGCCCCGTCACCCCAGCGTGGCCGTGTGCACTTGTGTGTTGCAGACTCGGACAGCCAGTGCAGCCCCACGCGGCAGAGCCTCAGCCTGTCGGAGGGCGAGGAGCAGATGGACCGGCTACAGCAGGTGGAGCTGGTCAGGACCACCCCCATGTCGCACTGGAAAGCCGGCACCGTCCAGGCCTGGCTGGAAGTGGTCATGGCCATGCCCATGTACGTCAAGGCCTGTGCGGAGAACGTGAAGAGCGGGAAGGTAGGCAGCCCTGGGCCCACCTTGGGATGCCCCCCCACCATCCCTGCAGATGGCCTCTCCCCGCCCCACTCACACCCCTGGGGACAGGAGCAGGTGCAAGCTCAGAGCTGGCCAACTATGTTCAGGCTCTGGTGTCCCCCATAAATCATGGTGTTCCCTAGCAAGACACAGAGTCCTTCAGAGCCTCAGCTGCCTCACCTTTAGGCTGGCCAATTAGCTCACCTGGGTTAGCGTGGTGCTGATAACACCAAGATCAAGGGTTCGGATCCCCAGACTGGTCAGCCACAAATAAAATAAAATAAAATGGGACTAACCTGCCTTTACCTAGCTGAAGGGAGGCTCTTCCAGCCTGAAGGGTGATTCCACCCATCTCATGGGGCAGAGGCCCCAAGGCAGGCTGCAGAAAAGCCTCAGGTGTCCTGCCCTGACTGCATGGAAAGGTGGGCAGGGGGAGGGGGACAGGAGTCCCCTCTTGGGTGTGGCCCCTGCCAGCAGCAGGTCCTGAGGGTCTTAGGTACCAAGGACAGTCCCTACTACCACCCTCAACCTCCCCTCCCGGGAGCAGGTGCTGCTGAGCCTGAGCGATGAGGACCTGGAGCTGGGCCTGGGCGTGTGCAGCTCCCTGCACCGGCGCAAGCTCCGCCTGGCCATCGAGGACTACCGTGACGCCGAGGCGGGCAGGAGGTGAGCCGGCCCCAGGGAGAAGGGACAGAGTCCACCCTAGGCCTCCAGTCACACAGGTGGGGTGAACAGGGCACTATGGGCTGGGCCAGGTGTGGGGGATGTTGGGGCGTAACTAAAGTGATCCAGGGACAAGACTGGCCAGGGGACCCAGCGCACCCCAGTCCCGCTCTGGACCAGTCCTTCCCATAGAGAGATAGACACACAGGAAGACATGAGGCCCAAAATGCCCTGTGACATCTCCCCAACCCCAGTACGGGGATCGGGGGAGCCTCACATGTCCTCAGAACGCTACCTCCGTGGTGGCCCAAGCTGGTCTGCGAACTGGACCAGAGTGTGTCCTCCACCGCTAACCTTTTCCACCTCCACCTCCTACCATTCCGGGGTGAGGAAAGACGACCCAAGGCAGGGAGGAGCCGAAGCAGGCAGAGGAGATGGGCAGGGGCTCCTCTTAGCAAGCACAGCTGGGATGGCCAGAGGGCCTTCCCGTCGGGCGTGGGGTCCCACGAGGCCACCGGGCCCCCCTGGCTCATCACCCCCCACTCCGGCCCCACCTCCTGCCTGCCTCGCTCCTGACTCTGTGAGCCAGATTTTCTCAGAGTGCAGAGCGGGGAGGAACTAGATTTGTAAATCTGACACTTTTTGCTTTGCACAATTATCTCCTTCACTGGTTTCCCCATCATTTTTCATGCAGTTAATTAATCAAACCTGGTGGTGTGTGCTATTATTTGCAGAAGCAGCTTTGTGGATTAAAAATAAATAAATAAATAAATAAATAAATAAGGGGCTGGGGGTGGAGAATCAGGCTGGTTTGGAAGCAGGAAAACCAAATCCATGTATGTCCAGGAGAGGGGCCCTTGGCGTGATTCCACCAGGTAGCAGGAGATACCCACACCGGGTCAGACACTAGGGTAGCAGGTCAAAGTGGGCAACAGGAAGGTGCCCAGCCTTGGCAGTGAGCCAGGACCCTGGTCCGTCCCACATCCGGGGCTGGGGCTGAGAGGTGGGGGAGGGGCGGTGGGGGCAGGGAGCAGCTTCCCCTCCTGAGGGTCCCATAAGCACCTGCCACTCACCATCCACCTGCTACCCAGTTCCATCCCCCCAGTCCCCAAAAGCCCTCACCATCACTCGCCCAAGTTGAAAACCCCTCCTGTCCCCTCACCCCACACCCAGCAGGGCCTGTAAACGCTGCCTGTGTTCATTGAGCAGGATGGGGCTCTCAAAACTTTGGGGAGTCCGGGCCACTGCCCAAGTTCCCCTGAAACGTGGCTGACTTAGTCTGCTCTGGCTGCCATAATGAAATGCCACCAACTTGGGTGGCTTGGACAACAGAAATTCATTTCTCACTGTTCTGAAGGCTGGACGTTTGAGATTGGGGTGGCGGCACGGTTTGTTTCTGGTGAGGTCTCTCTTCTCGACTTGCAGAAAGCCACTTTCTTGTTAGTCCTAACACAGAAGAGAGAGCAAGAGAGTGAGCTCTGGTCTCTCCCTATGAGGACACTAATCCCGTCATGAGGACCTCACCTCATGACCTCATCTAACCCTAGTCACCTCACAAAGGCCCCACCTCCAAATGCCCTTACATTGGGGGTTAGGACTTCAACATATGAATTCAGGGGGCGGGGGAGGACAAATATTTAATCCATTACAGTAGCTGACCCTGAGAACCTCCAGGAACCGAGAGTCTATGGTGCCCAGAAAGGGGTGGGCTCAAATGTGTGGCCAGATGAGAACAGGTTTTGAAAAACTCTGGAGCTGTGAGCAGGACTTGGAGTCCCCACTTGAGACACCCCAGGGCTTCCGGGAGAAGACAGAGGTCTTATTTTGAGTTTTCCATTCCCTGTGGAAACCTGACCTGTCTCTAACTTGCCCCATGACCTTGCCCTCCCTGAGACTCAATTTCCCCACCTGTGAAGTGAAGAGAGTTAAATCAGGACAGCAGTTTTCAAACTTTTCAGAATCATGGTCCCTTTGAGAATCTAAGAGCTTTTGACCCTTTCCCCAGAAGAAATATACAAAACTTCACAACTCGGCATTGCAGGGCCCTCTGGCCCACCCTTGGAACTTTTAGGGGTTCGTGGACTCTGGGGGAAAAACCCCAAACGAGGTCATCTTTAGGAACATTTCCAACCATGACATCCTGTGTGACCACAAGCGTGATGCTGTCGTCTCTGGGCCAGGTTCCCCTTATCTGTAAAATACAGGGAACAAAACCCACCAAGCCCTTGCCAAGCCATCCCCTGTCACTTTATGGACACGGTTTTATTTAACCATCACAATTTCAGTGCAGGATAGACCTTCTTATCCCCACTTTAAAGATACAGAAAGTGAGATGCAGAGAAGTACTAGGCATAAAGTCACAGTACAAAATATCTGACTTAAAGCCAATCGCCTTTCTACTATCCCATGTCACCTTAGAAACATGTTAAAAACAACAAAGACGGCCCCACTACTGCTGTTATTTATGGAACGCTCAGTGCGTCCCAGACCCTGCGCTAAGGCTTTTACATTTTCTACTCTTTTAGTCCTTACAACTGCATGAGGCAAGCAGGATTATTCCCATTCTACAGATGAGGAAGCTGAGGCCCGGAGGAGCAAGGTTGCAGAGCTAAGACGTTAGAGCCAGACAGCTTCCCATTTTCTGTGCTGTATAGTGACCCACATGATGTCTAAATTCTGTGCCCATTCTCAGATCTCAGAGTCTAATCTGACTCCAGTTTGGGGACAGGAAAATGACAAATTTTATAAAATGCCTGAGTTACTTTTAAAGCTACGCAATTTTTTTCAATTCGGGCTCTTACACTAGCCCAAACCAACAGCTGGAAAGTGTCGTCAAGCTGAGGCCCCATGGGGACAACTTTAATGAAAAGAGAACCGTTGTGAAGGGCAGGAGCACGGTAATTGTCAGCACGCAGATGGATGTCGCTGATTATAAATGGGCCTCTCTCAAGTGGGTGAAGCGAGGTGCCCCTCCCCAGCCCTCTATCCCAAATCCTTTTGCACCGTTGATTTGCTGAGCAAACCCTTGCTTCAGACAGGAGAAGAGGACCTTCTGGTCTCATCAGTGACAATCCTGGCTCAACAGCATCTGACTCAGAGGGCTCTGAGCTCCAGCTCCTGCCCGGGAGAAAGAGTGCTAAGGGCTGGGACCCAGGAAGGGTCCCTCTGTCACAAGGCTGGGGCTGGGAGAGGTTCTGCCCCAGGACCTTTTTATCCTAGAAGGGCTGTTTTGGGCCAGATAGTTCCAGTTCAGGAGCTCCGTCTAGGCGGCCTCCAGGTGGACTGTCACAAGTGCACTAGCCCTGCTCTGTCATCTGTGCACCTGGCTGTAAAGCAAACACTGTTTAGCATTAACTCTGAGCCAGGTGGGGACCCTGGGCATTCGTAGATAAGCTACACCCAGGCCTGCCCTCCAGGAGCTGACAGTCTAGTGAGGCAGCTGGCCAGATGAGCAGCAATTAACCAGGGTCTAACAGGTGCAGGGACAGGGGGACTCCCAGGGGCTTTGGGCCCCTGATCCAACAGAGTCCTGGAAGGCTTCTGGGAGATCAGGTGTCTCAGCAGAGTCAGTAGGAGTTAACCAGGTTGGGGGTGGGCAGAACAGGCCTGGGGAGGAGGCCAAGCCCTGTGGGGCACACCCAAGAGGTTCTGGGAGGTGGGGGACAGAGGGAAGGGGAGCGAAGCCGGGATCCCACCCTTCCCTGAGCCGTTCTTCCAACAAGTATCAGGAAGCGTCTACGTATCAGTGCACGTCCAGCACTATGCTGGCTACTTAGCAATGAACAGTCCCCGTCCTCACAGAACTTATACGTTAGAGTGGGGGAGAGAGAAAGTAAACTAGTGGACAAATTACAATTGTTTAAATTCAAGGCATGTTTAGTGCTCTGAAGGAAATAATTAGGGACAGAGGACAGCAGGCCGGGGGAGCAAGTTTAGACAGCACAGTCAGAGAAAGGGGAGACTTGACTGCCAAGGGATGGGAAGGGATAAGCCAGGCAGGGCTGAAAGGAGATGGGACCAGGGAGAGGTGGGGATGGGGGACAAAAAGCTCGGTGCATCCTGGGATACGCCCCCCAAGAGCCTAAGCACAGTGTGAGAGGGGGAGGTCACCAAGGGCAGTGTGGCAGGACCTTGCAGGCCACTCAAAAGGCTTTGGATTTTATTCCTCCAAAGGGAAACCCCAGGAGGATGCTAAGCAGGGGAGTGGTGCCTCTGATTGACGCTTTTAAAGGACCGGGGGAGGGCGAAATGTGGATTAGAAGGGGACAAGGAGGCAACAGTGGGGGGAGGGGGCATTCGGAGGCAGTTGCAGAAATCCATGCTAGAGATTGTCATGGCTTGCAGCCAGGAAAGGAAAGAAGGTGACAGACAGACTGACCGTTGGAGCAAGTGGAGACAGGACTTCCGGCTTAGGAGCTGGATGATGGTGGGGTGGGAACAGCTGGGAGAGGGTCTGGTTGTCTTGTCTGGAGCCAATTAAATGTGAGATGCCTGGAGGTGTCAAGAGGGCAGTTAGTTAGAAGCTGGGGGAGGAGAGAAGAGCTCAGAAGAGAGCAAAGAGGTGAATTTGGGAGCCTGCATTTACAGATGCAATCCAGAGCCCTGGAAATGGGTGTCCCCCTGAGGCAGGAGAGCGTGGGGGAAGATGAGCCCATTATATGACAGCATGAGATGCTCAATAGGTATTTGTGGAATGAAGGAAGGAAGGACAGTGAAAAGCCATCTAGGACCGTCAGCAGGGGGGTGACATGATCAGCTATCTATGGCTGCCACCCAGGGAGGATGGCGGCATCACTTTGTAAACCCACCACTTTCCCTTTCATTTAATGATCCGTTCGTGGACCCCCGCGGCTGCCACGTAGACAGTGTCGCTCTCCTACCTGGCAGTGGCTTGGGTCATTTTTCAAAGTCCCTGTGCAGGTGGGATGCCGCGGTCCTCTCTTCTGCGAGGCTGCCACCGTGTGGCGAGCAGAGGAATGACATGGATGGACCACCTCCATTTTCAAAGCATTCATTGTGCACCTACTATGTGCATGGCCCTGGGGTCAGTTCTGTGTGGGACACAGAGAAGTCAGAGATAGGGTGGCGAGGTGGTAAAAGAGAGGACTTAGAATAAGCAAAACGTGGGTTTTAATTCTGTGTGGCCCTGGGCAGTCTGGGCTCTCTCGTTTGCAAAGGGTGGAGAGCAAGGACACGTTCCCCATGCAGCATGCGGTGGATCAGGATGTGCCTGGCAGGCCGTGCATGAATACTCCACCATGCGATCACTGTCACCTCTCATAATATTCTCCAAACAGGCAGAGCAGTAGGGGGTGATCTGGGCAGGGACGTGCCTGATGGGCCAGGCCAAGGCTTTGTGGTCTCAAGGACAAAGAGCCCCCGTGAAAGCGAGGGTGGACAGAGGCTGGCGGGGCGGGGGTCTGCAGGGGTACTGCCTCCTGCTGCGTAGGTCCCTTCTGCTCTGTCGCTGTGCCTTTTCACTCTCGGTGTGCCTGAACGTGGTCTCTTCTCTTTTCGGTTTCCCTCGGTTTGTCTCTGTTGATGGCTTTCCGTTCTTTGAGCCTCTTTCTGCCTCTCTATGTCTGTCTTGTCCCTGCCTCTCTCTCCCCTCCACCCGCCTGCCTCCCCATCTCTGCTCCTTCCTTGTCCTCCTTCCTCTGTCTCTCCACTCCGTCCCTGTGCCTGTTGTTTTTCCTCTCTCCTGGTCTCTGCCCATCTCTGCTCCCATTTCTGCCTGTCACTCTGTTTCTGCCACCTGTCCCCATGCATCCCTCTCTCTGGCTGTGTCTCTCCTCACCAGCCTGTCCAAAGCTGCCGACCTGGATCATCACTGGGTGGCCAAGGCCTGGCTGAATGACATCGGCCTGTCCCAGTACTCCCAGGCCTTCCAAAACCACCTGGTTGACGGGCGGATGCTGAATTCCCTGATGAAGCGGGACCTGGAGAAGCATCTGAACGTGTCCAAGAAGTTCCACCAGGTCAGCATCCTGCTGGGGATTGAGCTGCTGTACCAAGTGAACTTCAGCAGGGAGGTGAGGACCAGGGGAAAGGGGCAGGGGTGGGAGCACCTTCCTCTGTCCTCCTTTACCCTCTGGCATCCACTGTCTGTCCATCTAACCATCCACTTATCTTATCTGTCCATCTGTCCATCCAGCCCTCTGTCCCTGCATCCATTTTCATCCAATCATCCATCTATCCATCCATCTGTCCACCCATCCCTCCACCCATGCATTCATCCATCCATCCATCTGTCTGTCCATCCATCTCTCCATCCATGCATCCATCCCTTCCTCTATCTCTCCCTCTTTCCAACAACCACCTATTGGACATGGGTCAGGCCCTGAGCTCAATTCGGGGGAAGTGGGGAGCCCTCATCCTCTGAGAGCACACGCTTATCAAGAAGAACCACAAAGAAGCTGGTGGTGACCATACTCTGGGCAGTGAGGGAAGCCCAGGGTTTTATGAAAACTTAGAGAAGAAACTTCCAAGGGGATTAGGGAGGGCTTCTCAGAGATAGTGACAGCCAGACTGAAACCCAAAGGAGAAATTCCAGGGATCAGTAGAAGATAGGAGGGGAAAAGCAACCCAGCAGAGGGAACAGCATGGGCAAAGGCCCAGAGGACAGCTCTGTGATTGCAGAGGAACTGAGTCCTGTGCGAGTGGGCGGCTGGGTTTGAGGTGGTGGGAGATGAAGGAGATGCTGGAAAGGTCACCAGGGACCCATGGGTCCTGTTAAAGAGTTTGGACTCTGAATGCCCCTTGATTCTGAGCTCTGCCAAGCCAGAGTGCACAGGGCAGCTGCTTCAGGTCCCCAGAGCCCACCCAGTGCATCTCCTGCATGTGCCCTTGAAGAAGGGGCCTGAGCTGCAGGTCCCTGGGAACAGGGAGGTGACAAGGGCACAGACCCTGGCCTCTGGGAGCCCACATCTAGTGAAGTCAGCAGATGTAGAAGATCATGACAGTTACATGTGGAAAAGGGCACGCTGGAGGGGCCTGCGGGTCAGGGAGCCCTGGCAAAGGTGTGTCCACTGCGGGCCCAGGAGCACTGTTAGGGAGTCAGTCCTGTGAGGGCAGCAGGATGACCCCTCTGCAGGGCACTGTGTGTGCTGTTTTATACAAGGGTGACACTAACTGCCCCAGAGGCTGGGCAGACCCCCGGGAGCAGTGGCCCCACATGGAAAGGCCTCACCAAATATTCATTCAGTACCTGCTCGTGTCAGGTGAGCTGAGGGCGGGATACAGCGGACAGGGGACACGGAACAAGGCAGCTGCATGGGTCTCACCCCAGCGCCGCGCTCCCGGCTCTCTCCACCCCGGGAAGGGGCTTCTGCCCATTTCCCAGAATGAAAAGCTGAGCCACGGAATGATGTGGCTCAAGCAGCCATGGCTGACCTGGCCAGGACTCCTCTTCACTCAGGCACACCAAGGTTCCAGCCAGCACCGTGGACCCTCACTCCACATGTGACCCCTGGGTGCCCCCTCACCCCTCAACTGACCCTTGTCTCTCCCCAAGGCTCTCCAGGAGCGTCGGGCCCGCTGCGAGACACAGAATACTGACCCCGTGGTCTGGACCAACCAGCGGGTGCTCAAGTGGGTGCGAGATATCGACCTAAAGGTGAGGGCTGATGGTGGGTGTGGGGTGATTCTGGGGCATATGCAAATCCCATGCAAATGTGCATGCAAATCAGTAGCTGTTTTTGTGTGAACTGGGCAAGAATAACCTGCCTCCATCACTCTCAAGGAGGGAATGACTCGGCACCCCCTGCAATAAGACCCCCATGTCATGAGGCCTGTCTCACATGGGGTGGGGAGGCTGAGCCTGCCTCACCTGCCCAAGCACGTGTGGGGTTGAGTGCCAGGTGCATGTGTTCTCTGCACAAATATGTATGGGCTGCTTGTGAGGGTCAGGGGCTATGCCAGGGACATGATACCCCCAACTCCTGGCTCTGAAAGACTGGGGCAGGGGGTCCCCATCACTATTAAATTAACTGGTCCCCAAGGGGTCAAGCTCTGGCTATTGGGGACATATCCCCACTTGGAGCTGGGAAACCCTTCAGGCTACCAGGGCAGTCCCCTTGGGCCAGTGGAGTGGCCCCTCAGGCAAACCAACCTCGTGCCTTTGCCCTCAGGAGTACGCAGACAACCTGACCAACAGTGGCGTCCACGGTGCTGTACTGGTGCTGGAACCCACGTTCAATGCCGAGGCCATGGCCACTGCCCTGGGCATCCCCAGTGGGAAGCACATCCTCCGGAGACACCTGGCAGAAGAGATGAGCACCATCTTCCACCCAGCCAAGTGAGTGCTCACCGGGCTGCTGGGTACAGCTCACAGGCTGTGGAAGCAGAGGGTCCTGGCTTCCCATCCCAGCCCCTCACTCGCTGTATCCCACCTGTTCCACCGTGGTCTCCTCTTACAGATCAGGAAGCTGAGGCTCAGAGAAGCAAAGTGCTTTAGTGAGAACACAGTTAGGTCTTGAATAAAATGTATGTTAAATCCAAAAACACCTGGATATTTAGGGAAGGGGGAGCAAGCAGTAGTGGGTAAGGAAAGCCATGTGAGGGTGGGCTTGAGCTGGGAGGATTTGCATTGGCCTAACAGGTTGAGACGGCCATTCCAGGCAGCAGTAACTGTGGAGACAAAGGCTTGGAGGCAGGAATGGGCATATTAATGGTGTTTTATGGTCCAGGTGAGCAGATCGTGTCAGCCCACCTACCCAGTCTCCTCATCTGAAAAGTGACCAGTGAATTAATACCAGGTCAGATTAGCCAGGCCCCTTCCCAGTGGATTCTCCCTTTAAAATGATACACTTAGGGCTAAACTAACATTTGTTGAGCACTTGCAATGTGCGCTAATTTCATCCTCCTGTGCCAAGAGATTGATATCACGCCTCCTCCTTTATAGATGGAGAAATTTGCTCAAAGGGGCCAAGCTATGTGTCCAAGCTACACAGCTAGTAAGTGGCAGAGCCTGGATTTGCCCTTTATTCTATTAACATGGTGTATTACATTGATGGATTTTCAGATGTTGAACCAACCTTGCATTCCTGGGATAAATCCCACTTGGTCATGGTGTATAATCCTTTTTATGGGTTGTTGGATTAGGATTGCTAGTATTTTGTTGATCTGTTTTGCATCTTTATTTATAAGGGATGTTCATCTGTAGTTTTCTTGTGATGTTTTTGTCTGGTTTTGATGTCAGTGTAATACTAGCCTCATAGAATGAGTTGAGAAGTGTTCCCTCTTGTTTTCTGAAAGAATCTGTGAAGGAGTAGTGTTCATTATTCTGTAAACATTTGGTAGAATTCACCAGTGAAGCCAACTGTTCCTAGGCTTTTCTTTGTGGGAAGCTTTTTGATTACTAATTCAATCTCTTTACTTGTTAAAGGCCTATTCAGACTTTCTGTTTCTTCTTGAGTCAGTTTCAGTAGTTTATATCTTTTTAGGAATTTGCTCATTTCATCTAGATTAGCCAGATGGCATACCGTTAATCATTAATTATGTATTCTCTTATAATCTCTTATTTTTCTAAAGTTTATAAAAATACCCTCTCTCTTATGCCTGGTTTTAGTAATTTGAGTTTTTGCTATTTTTTCTCTTGATCAGTCTAGTGAAAGGTTTGTCAATTTTGTTGACAGAACACAGATTTGAACCTGGAGCTCTCTGGCTCGGGCCTGATGTTGAACCCCTAAACCTCATGGAGCCTTGGGGAGCATCTGAGTCACTCCCTGTTTTATGCAGGTGGAGAAACTGAGGCTCAGGAGAGGGTTGCGCATCTGCAGCAGGGTGCAGGTGTCCTGGACTGCCCTTCCCCACTGGCAGGACAATACCAAGCTGTTTTCAAAGTGAGGCCCACAGGCCCTCGCAGCAGAATCACTGGAACTCTTGTGAAATGCAGATTCCCTGGCCTACAGGACAAGCATCTGCTGGCAGAGCCCAGGGATCTACATTTTTAGCATTTTTAGATTTTGAAGTAGTTCTGATGGAGACCGAGGTTTGACAAGAACCTTGTTGCATGAGCCATGAATCAATAGGCAAAGAAAAAAGGCTTTTTTGCTCAGAATTCTCCACCTCCCCTAACCTTCCTTCTGGAGCCACAGGATTTGTAACAGGCTTAAAATATTCTGAGCCCTGGAGGGACGGCACTAGCTAAACATTAGCCGGCATCATCAGTGTATCTGATTAAACCCTTGGCCACATGTGGGATAACTGGTGTGTTCAGGATGGTCTGGGACTAATGGGTGAGCACCAGGCATGGATGGCTCTGGTGGGGACAAATAGGGTGGGCCCCTGTGTTTTGGTAGATCGGGGACTCCTCTGGGAATCAGGTGAAAGCCGTGGACCCCCTGGTGACAGGATAAGGAAGAGGGAGATGGACTCAGTCCTGGCGCCTCATTTTACACATGAGGAATCTGAGGCTGGTCAGCCAGGGACAGAGGTAGGCCAGCTTCAGGCTCCACGCCCATCCCCGTTATCCCTTCTGTCCATGGCACTGCCTTCCCCCACATGTCTGCACATGGCTCATGAGTCAAGGTCCCTGTGGCTCAGAACCATGCCAGCCCTTTGCTGACACCCTGTCACGGGCCAGGGAACAGACTCAGTAAGCTGAGGGGACACTGAACTCCATGGGTTTCTAAGGGATTTTAGAGACCACCTCTGTCGCTGCAAGAGTCCCCAGCTAAGGCAAACACCAGGGGCGATGGTGATCTCCAGGCCTGTGATGAGACACTTGGGGAGATCTGACAGGTTTCTTTTAATCAAGATCTTTGAGCTTTGCCCCGGGATGTCTCTGTGATAGTCCAGGCAGTGAAACCCTCCTGCCCACGGCCCTCTGTCTCTTGCTCCTTCTCTGCTGCTACACTTGGCTTTCCAGGTAGAGGGGAAACAAGGGATGAGGCTGGGCAGGGGTGCTGGCCTTTTGCAGCAAGTCCTTCCAGAATGCTTTAGATTGGGTGGAAAGATTCCAGTTTGAGAAACATCCCTGGCCATGGAGATAGATACCAGGGGCTAACCCAGGACTCCATTGCAGACTGAATCCCAGGCTGGGTGGACCACGGTGGTGGTACTAACAGCAACCCTTCATATTGATAACAGAATTTATCATCAGCAAAATGCCGACATGTCCCTCACTTAATTTGACCCCCACCCCAACCCCAATGACGGAAGCCAAGTGAGAAGGGACCATCGCTAAAGCTTCAGAGAGGAGCCGTGACTTGCCTAGGACAAGACAGGAGTCAGTGGCAGTGCTGGCATCTGCCAGCAAGGAAGCAAGGACATCTTGTCCAGTGATCACGTACCATGCTTGGAAGCTTTGAGCGAGCTGATGAGTACCTGGTCCTACTCCCCAGCAGGTGTGACCCCTGAGGTCCTGTGATCACTTAAAGAAGAGGGGGACGGATCAATCAGCTCAGAGCATCTTCGGGGATTATAGTCACCATGTGTTACAACCCACGGTCAAAGAGTCAGGTAATATAGGCGCCCAAGCCTGACTCTGGGAGAGGCACATTCACCAAGAGTTTACGAGTCCTGATATGACGTCATCTTCTCCAGCCTCCTCCCATCACCATGACAACACACATGACCCCATGACATTGTCTCATGGTATCTGCTTTGACACGCACTGAGTTCCTGCTTCTCCTGATAAACCCAGTCCAGTGCCAATGCGTCACACATAGGACTGTGCAACAAAGATCCAGAGAAATAGAACCAGTGGACAAAAAGGGCGCAGAGAGGAGCGGGGGCACCCAAAGGCACTCGCTGGGGTGTCAGAGGAGCTGGGTGAAGCCTTGATGCAAATGGGTGACCTGCTCCTATGCATGCTTTGCAGATGGTGTGTCCTATCTCTAACACAAAGCCAGGGATGGCGCAGCTGAGCTCTGCCATGGGCCAGGCCAGGGCCCAGAACTTCACAGTCACTCCTTGAGGCAGGTGCAGGGAGCCAGCCCCATTTTGCACATGAGAAAACTGAGGCAGAGCTCCATTGCATGTCTTGCCTGGGGCCAAAAGCTAATACGCTGTGCAGCTGGGATTTAAAGCACCACACTTTGCTGCTGCCCTAAAGGCTGGAAGAGTGGCCAGAACAGTGGAAGAACTGGTGTTGAGTAACAGCTGCCTCTCCCTGCGCCTCTCCCTGCGCCTCTCCCAGGGCACTTCTGAGCCTCTGTCCCAGGGTCAGCTGCAGTAGTGGAGGAACCAAAACCTCTCTCTGTCTCTGTTTGTGCCTCACTGTCTCTGTCTCTCTGTCTATGAGTCTCTGTCTCTGTCTTTCTGTCTCTCTTTGTCTCACTGTCTCTGTCTCTCTGTCTCTCTTTGTCTCACTATCTCTGTTTCTCTCTCTCTGTCTCACTGTCTGTCTCTCTCTCCCTTGATCTCTGCTCCTTTCTAAACATGGCCCAGTACCGGTAGGAATAGCCCTTTGTCAGAGCCCCCGAGTGCCTGGGAATGAAGGGCCGTTCTCCCGATGGATCCGTCCTCCCCCACTCCTGCTGGAAGGTGGCTGATGAGCCAAGGGGACATGGTGGAGGGAGCCGGCCTCTCCAGGGAACAGAAACGGGTCTGGCTCCCGATCTCCAGAACTGCAGCCCGTGCTCTGAGAGACCAGCCTTGTGCCCTGGCCCTCCAGGGCCTGAGTTGTCTGGGCCACATCAGAGTCCAGTTTCCGTGGTGTTTATCGGGGCTGTCAACTTTCAGAGCTTTCTCAGCCCTACCGGCTGACCATCTCCTTACTCAGCCAAGCCTCAGAACCCTCGTCAGTGTCGTGTGTAACTGGTACCCCTGGTCATCCCACACTGTCCCATGATGGGTACTCAGACAGCATTTTCTGGGCAGGCAGGGTCCTTACCCCTCAGCAGAGTGCTTGGTGTCTTGGCTCTCCCGGCTGCCAGAGCTGGAGGAGAACTTGGAGATCTCCTAGCCAGTCCCACTTTCTCCTTTTACATACAGGGAAACAGAGGCCCAGAGAGGCAGCTTAAAACATGCAAGAAGGTTCATTTCTCTTAAGGAGTCCAACTCCTTGGTGGCCCAAACCATGGCTCACAGCTCCTGCATAGCCTGCCCCTGACTGCCTGTCAGCCAGAGCCAATTCCTTTGTAATATGTTTTAAATGTTAATATGCATCATTATTGCAGGATCACACAGCAAGCTGGGGCAGGACTAAAACCCACGTCTCTGCACTCCTAGTCACAAGTTCTTCCTGGAACTGGGATCTCTCTCCACTAGGATCTAGGCCAGGATAGTGCTACCTTTTTGCCATCAAAGTCACCCTCAACAGTCATTAAGCACCTGCTGCATATAGGCACTTGAGTGATATACATCCTGGCCTTCATGAAGCTTACAGAGAGGAGAAACCTCCAAAGGTGGATGGTCTGGAACAACCAGAACAGGGTCTGCTTCAGCTCCAGCTTCCCTGTTTCCCCTTTTCAATGGGTCTCTGAGGGGCTCTGCTTATCCACGAAAGAATTTGGTTCCCCATCTGGGCAAGAACTGGTTTAGTAAACATCTAAGCAAAGATGTATGGCACCACCATAGAATTCCTTACAGCCCCACCCAGAATTCCTCATGGCACTCTAGTGCCAGGCAACCTGGATTCAAGTCCCAGCAGGACCAATTCCTGACTGTGTGACCTTGGACAAGTTACTTAACCTCTCTGAAACATGGCTTCCTCTTCTGCAAAATGGGGCTCGTAATCAGTGTCTGCCAACCAAAAGGTTGATGGGAAGAGGAGGTGCAATAATGTGTATAGCAATTGGCAAGGGAACCGGCACATCATAAGGCCCCCAACTGCATAGATATTAGCAGTTATTATTCCAAGCCCACCCCCAGCAAGTCCACTGCTGCCTCCCACTCCTCCATGGGGCAGTGGCTGGAGTGGGCTACAATCCCGGCTCCCTAGCTGTGTTGCACACGAGCAAGTGGTCTCAGCGCTCTGAGCCTCAGCGCTCCGAGCCTCAGTTTTCTTAACTGTAATATGGGAGCATGATTCCCACCAACCTAGCAGCTTTTTTATGAAGACTCAGTGAAGCAAATTGCACATGGGCTGCCTGACACATGGACACCCTGCAGCTACTGAGTTCCTGTCCCCTGACTTCAAACAAAGACTAACATATCCCAGTGATGCAGTTTCCTCCTGAGTTGGCAACACGACCATCCCCTGTCTGTCAATTGGCTCCAGCTTTCTCAGCAGCATTTCAGTGGAGAAAAGCAGTTTTGAAATGAACTCACACAGACCTCACCCTCAAACCCATGGAGTAAGGGGACCCCATCGCCTGACCCACCTCTTCGGCTGACACGCTTCCCAAGCCTACGTCCCAGAGGTCCCAGCAATGGGCAGAGAAGGATATTCTCAGGTCATTCTACAGGCCATGAAGCCAGGTGGAGGGGGCGCATTGAGATTTTCAGGCACCCACTAGATTGTGATGTTTTTATAAGATTCTGCCCCATCCCACTCCCCCCCCCCACACCCAATAATCACTAAAATGTGAGCGACTTTCTGTTCAGGGCATAGCTTAGAACCAGAGCTGTTGTCTAGATGAGGAAACTGAGGCCCAGGAAGGTAATCAATTCACATAAGAGCACGGCTAGGGAACAACTGAGCAGGGACTCAAACCTGGTCTGTGTCCTCGAAGCCTGTGTTGGTCACAGCAAGACACAATCACAGCAATTACTCTTATTTCAGCCACTTCTCAGTGCTCTGTATGTATCCTCTCATTTAATCCTCACAATGGCCTTATGAGAGAAGTGCTGTCATTAACCCTGCTGGACAGAACTGTAGCCCAGGTGACACAAATGTAAAGGGATCGGGCCAGGTTCCTGATGTCGAGTCCACAGTGGCAGCCACTATTCTGCCCTAATCCCAAGGTGGGAAAACCATAATCTAGATCCTAGTCCTAGAGGCCCGAGTTCAATTTCCACCCCTGCCACCTTGTGTCTTGTGTAGCCTCTTTGAACTTCTGTCTCCTCTTTGGTGAAAATAAGAGAAGGGACACTGGGGCTCTCCCAAGCTCACGTGACTGCTGACGTTCCATGAGTCAGGTGGATTTAATGCACATCTATGCAAGAGAGCAAACGTTGCTGGCTACGTGATTTAGGTTTTCACGGCTTCTGCAATGAGAGCTGCTTCACCACTGGACCTGGGTAATCTCATCTCCAGGTGGAGGAGAGAGGGCAGTCATTAATGAAGACCTTATTTCCTAACCCACCGTAGAGCACATGCCTCCCTGTTACATGGAAGCCCCTGGCACCCAGGAGTTTGAGAACATAGCTCAATACGCCCTTCAGTCAGCAGTGCTGTCTCCTACCCCTCCCCTCCCTTGAACTTTTCAGCAAAATTGGCACCAGTAGAAGCAGAACTTCTCTGAGGCAGCTTAAAAGATGCAAGAAGGTTCGTTTCTCTTAAGGAGTCCAACTCCTTGGTGGCCCAAACCATGGCTCACAGCTCCTGCATAGC
>NW_007729173.1:218012-220247 GCF_000696425.1 Galeopterus variegatus
AGGGGTGGGAGCACCTTCCTCTGTCCTCCTTTACCCTCTGGCATCCACTGTCTGTCCATCTAACCATCCACTTATCTTATCTGTCCATCTGTCCATCCAGCCCTCTGTCCCTGCATCCATTTTCATCCAATCATCCATCTATCCATCCATCTGTCCACCCATCCCTCCACCCATGCATTCATCCATCCATCCATCTGTCTGTCCATCCATCTCTCCATCCATGCATCCATCCCTTCCTCTATCTCTCCCTCTTTCCAACAACCACCTATTGGACATGGGTCAGGCCCTGAGCTCAATTCGGGGGAAGTGGGGAGCCCTCATCCTCTGAGAGCACACGCTTATCAAGAAGAACCACAAAGAAGCTGGTGGTGACCATACTCTGGGCAGTGAGGGAAGCCCAGGGTTTTATGAAAACTTAGAGAAGAAACTTCCAAGGGGATTAGGGAGGGCTTCTCAGAGATAGTGACAGCCAGACTGAAACCCAAAGGAGAAATTCCAGGGATCAGTAGAAGATAGGAGGGGAAAAGCAACCCAGCAGAGGGAACAGCATGGGCAAAGACTCAGAGGACAGCTCTGTGATGGCAGCCCAGAGGACAGCTCTGTGATTGCAGAGGAACTGAGTCCTGTGCGAGTGGGCGGCTGGGTTTGAGGTGGTGGGAGATGAAGGAGATGCTGGAAAGGTCACCAGGGACCCATGGGTCCTGTTAAAGAGTTTGGACTCTGAATGCCCCTTGATTCTGAGCTCTGCCAAGCCAGAGTGCACAGGGCAGCTGCTTCAGGTCCCCAGAGCCCACCCAGTGCATCTCCTGCATGTGCCCTTGAAGAAGGGGCCTGAGCTGCAGGTCCCTGGGAACAGGGAGGTGACAAGGGCACAGACCCTGGCCTCTGGGAGCCCACATCTAGTGAAGTCAGCAGATGTAGAAGATCATGACAGTTACATGTGGAAAAGGGCACGCTGGAGGGGCCTGCGGGTCAGGGAGNGTCAGCCAGAGCCAATTCCTTTGTAATATGTTTTAAATGTTAATATGCATCATTATTGCAGCCTGTATTGGTCTGTTTCTGCTGCTTTTAATACAGTACCCGAAACTCAGTAATTTGTAAAGAAATAAAATTTATTTCTTACAGTTTCAAAGGCTGGGAAGTTCAGAGCCCAGGAAACACATCTGGTGAGGACCTTCTTTGGGGTGGGAACTCTCTATAGGGTCCCGTGGTGAATAGGGTGTCACAGGGTGACGTTACTCCACCAATGAATTAATCCACTCATGAGGACACAGTCCTCGTAATCTAATCACCTCTTAAAGGCCTAATCACCTTTCAAATACCATAATTGGATTTTCCACCCTCTTAACACTGTTACAATGGAGATAAGTTTCCAGTACGTGAACTTTTGGGGTTCACATCTGACCCACAGCACAGCCATTTATTGGCTTCCCGCTGAGCTGCAAAGCACTTTTTAACTAATCCTCACAACAACTTTATGAGGCTGGCTCTATTACAATCCCCCTTTTGCAGACATAGAAACCAAGCTTTAGAGAAATGAAGTGACTTGTCTAGGTCACAGGGCCAGGAAACAGCAGCTCCAGGACCTCAATCACACCTGCCTGGCCAAAGCCCCTGGAAAGACTCCGGACAGAAGTAGCTCAGCCTCGGTGAGGTTGGCAGAAGTGCAGAAGACTCTGCTGCAGCTGGAGCTAACTCTGCAGGCAAAGAAAGAAAGATTGCAGACCATGGGAGACGGTGGTTTGCCCAAAATGGAAAAGAGAAAGAAGGCAGGTGGGAGCACTGAAGTTCAAGGTTCCTGACTCTGGGCCAGGTTTCTTGCCCCAACTCCATACTCTCTACGAAGCCTCGGTTTCTTTATCCACAGTATCAATGTTCTAACGCAGGGGTTGGCAAACTTCTTCTGTAAAAGGCCAGGTAGTAAACAAATTGAGATTTCAGAGCCATATGGGTTGTCATTACAGCAAGAAAGCAACCATGGACAACATGTAAACAAATGGGTGTGGCTGAGTTCCAATAAAACTTGAATTACAAGATCAGTCAGCTGGCTGGATTTGGCCTGCAAGCTGTATTTTGCCAAATCCTATTTTTTTTTTTTTTTTGTCTTTTGTCTTTTTCCGTGTCCGGCAATGGATCACAACCCTCAGTGTTGCCCCCGTACCAGACCGGGGACCGGCAATGGGATCACAACCCTCGGTGCTGCTCCCGCGCCTCGCTCAGCCAGTGAGCGGGAAC
>NW_007729173.1:221116-225338 GCF_000696425.1 Galeopterus variegatus
AAATGCAGAGTGGGGGAACTTTCCTGATGCTTCTCAAATCACATCTAATTAGCTACAATTTGAGGACTCCCCTGCAAGGCTTTCCTTTCCCGATAAGGTTTGCAACGGTCTTAGAGACGTGGGCTCAGATGTGATCTCGGGCAAACTGCCCGATCCCTCCACGCCTCCTTTTCCTCATCTGTATCAAATGCAGGGCTGGCAGTCCCTACCTCTAGGCACATTGTGAGGGTTTCATTTCTAAAGAGCTGAGCCCAGGGACGGCACACAGGACATTCTGAGAGGTCTCAGCGGTCACAGTCATGTCACCAGTGTGAGTGTGTGAGCGTGTGTGTCTCTGGGCAGCAATAGGTGACTGAGCCTCCCTGCTGACTCGAAATGGGTGTTTCCCCAGCTCCACAGGCATCCGGGAGGCTGAGCGTTTTGGGACGCCCCCCGGGAGGGCCTCCAGCACTCCCCGGGCAGGAAAGGAGGAGAACAGCAGTGGCACCAAGCACAAGGCTGGCCGGGTAAGTCACTAGATGCATCCACCTGTGAGTCCTCTACACCTGGGAAGGGTCTTTTTGTCTCTGGGCCGGGTTGCCGTCTCCCAGCTGGACCTATGTGACTCCTGGGTTGGCCTGTGAAGGTGAGCGATGGGCCAGGTCACAGGTGCATCCAGGAGAGATGCCCCAGATGCCAACTTCTTAGGGACCTACACAATGTTTCAGGCCCAGGGACAAAGTCCCCACAAGCTTAAAGTATGGTATCTCGAAGTGCAGCTCTCACCTGCCTGCATTGGAGGCACTTGGAGCCATTGCTTCACATGCAGATTCTGGGACCCTCCCCAGCCTCCTGCAGCAGGTCTCCTTCATGCAGCCAATCTGCCCAGAGGGTTCCAATGTGCCCTAAACTCAGAGAACCACCAATTTAGATTTGGAACTCCCGTGATTTCACCACTAGCAAAGAGGAACCTCTGGTGGCTCCAACAAAGCAGTATGAAAACACGTGCAGTTTGGGTCTGATCACATAGGTGCCAATTGACACAGATTCCTAAATGGAAATGTGTAGACACAGATGGCAGAACCGGATCACCCCAAATCCTCCTACCCATTCAGCAAACATTGCGTGGGGACTGGCTGTGTTCCAGGCACAATCCTAAACATGGGGGTGGGGTGGGGAGTATAAGCATGAATAAATTACCACCTTTATCCTTAGGATGCTCCATTCTAGAACATGCATTCTAATGGGGGGCAATATTGCCCTAAAGGAGTGAAAATTTGTTTGGGGAGGATTTTATTATTTTTATGTAACAGCACAGATATGCCTATGTACATAAACAGATGTACAGTATATCTGTGGTATTAAGGTTTCATGGTAGAGGTGAACTTAGGGGAAAAACTGTCTAACATATCTCCTTAAGAGATAATAATTTTTTTTTAAAGGTTGAGAAACACTGGTCTAGGAAGAAAGGCAGTCAAGTAAATAATTACAAAGCACCGTCATGACTACCATAACACAGCTATGTTCAAAATAAGAGAGAGATTTTTGAGGGCCTGCTGGGCGATAATCATGGTCAGCATTCAGCAAGTGCCTCCTCTGCACCAGCGCCCTCCTGTGTTCTCTACAGATGGGCTCTCCGCTCGTTACAACAGTGCTAGTATTGCTATTCCCATTTTGTAGCTGCGAAAATGGGCTCAGAGAGGGGAGGTGACTTGTGCAAGGTCACACACAGTGTGGCAGAGCAGGAATAGGAAACCAGGTCTGTGTGTCTCCAAACCCACATTCTCTGTGCCACACCAGGCAGTGCTAGAATAGTCCTCTTTGACTTGGGGATGCAGTCAGACCTCATGGTCCTGCTCATTCTCACAGGCATTCTCCAATGTAACCAACTCTCCTGCCACGAAGGAGGAAGGGAAGAGACTTATGTGAATAACCAGACTAACAATATTTGTCCTCACCCTCGGTAGCACAAAACTCTCTCCTAATGTTAATTCACAAACTCCTCTCAGTCTCCCTGAGTAGTGAGTATTATTGCAAATAGAAAGAGCACAGAGAGGCTAAGTGAGTTACTCAAGGTCACACAGCAATTAGAATTGGAGACATTTCCCAGATCTCAGACATTTGATTCTTGTTTCTCTCTTTCCTGTCCTTTTTCTCTTCTCAGCTGCCCCTGGGGAAGATAGGAAGGGGCTTCAGCAGCAAAGACCCCGATTTCCATGATGACTATGGCTCTCTTCAAAACGAAGACTGTGGAGATGATGACCCCCAGGGCAGGCCAGAGCAGTGCCGTCTGGAAGGCTACAATGGCCTGGAGGTCACCAACGTGTAAGGAACCAATGGCTTCATCAGACCCAACACAGAGAGACCCAGGAAGGAGAAGCAGCCCGATGGCCCCCGGTAACATCCCTACTGTACACAGTGACCTCAGGCTGAGGATGCTCCTTTACTCCTGGGCAAAATCTCAACAGACAGTAACACTGTACACAGTGACCTCAGGCTGAGGATGCTCCTTTACTCCTGGGCAAAATCTCAACAGACTGTTGCAATTTCAGATGGGAGTGCCAAGAAGAGAGAAGACACCAGCCTGCCTGTCTTGGGAGGGTCATGGACCTTCCTGCTCAACAGGAGACTGGTCAGGAGGACTTGTCACAGGGCCCCGGCCCTCTGTAACCTGGGATGTGCCAGCTTCACTGCAGAGCAACTGTCAGCTGTTGAGCAGTTCAAGTGGTCCTGGGAGACTTGAACTGAGTTGCCAAGGAGGAAAAAGGCCTTTAGTTTCCCAAAATGCCCTCCCAGGAGGAGTAGGTGGGACTCCAAACAGACACCCCAGAGCCCGGTGCATAGGCTGTGCTAGGGGCGAGCAGAGCCCCCAGGTGGCAGGAAGTGCTGCCTCTTGCTGAGGTGTCAGAGGAGGAGCTCTTGGCCGCAGCATCCTCCCCCCTTGACTGAGAACTTGGATTCCGACTTGGATCACTACATCTCTCTTGGGAGAATGCAAAGGGTGGGTGGTCATTCCTTGCACTTTCAAAGCTCTGTGTCACATGGGGTGGACCTGTTGAAGAGCTGTTTGCCCGTCATCAGAATGAAAGATGTGATGACTGAGCTCAGTCAGCAACAACCATACCAGGTGTGGCTAGGGGTTTAGGATCTGGGGCAGGGAAATGCTTGTCACTGTTAACCCAGCAAACTTTTGTGGTGATGTCCCTGTACCTGAAACATAGGTGTGCTTACTGATGCCCTGAGGTACAAATCCCCCAGGACAAAGTCATTAAGTGTTGGTGGAGAAAGCCCCCAGCCCCTTTCCTGACCTGCTGTTGTCTTGCTGTGTGGCTTCTTCCCGGTGGCCTCACCTCTCTGTGCCTCAAAGTCTTTATCTACAATACTTCTGGTTCCCTCCCAGGGACATTGTGCAGATTAACACTTGCTAATGTCTGTAACACTTTGTAACCTCTCAGGAGCCGATGGGAAGTTAAGGGGTAGGGAGGGGGAGTGTCTAATTTCCCATTTACAACACAGAACTGACATTGAACTAATTCTTTCCAACTCTTCCGGTTGGAGTAACGTGCAAAAGAAGGACAAGGAATGTTTAATGTTCAGACCCACCAAGAGCCCCCAACAGGGCTCGGCAGACTAGGAGATCCCATGAGCACAACCTTGAAAACCCGTTTGGCTCCAGTGTTGCGGCCTGAGCTCATTGACCAGATGACTTGGCTGAGTGACGGTTAGGGAAGGACGGTGCATTGGGATTCTACTGACACAACAGGTAGCAAGGGAACCATCTGTTGGAGCCATCATGCTTGACTTCCTGGAGTCAGGGAGAGATCCGAGCTTTCAAGATTTGCAGCCGGTGTCAGCCTATGAGGACCGTCAAAGCACAAGTTCTTCAAGCAAATTGTTTCCCCTCATGGGAAAAGCCAGACCCTGATGAACTTGAGAATTACCCTTCCCTAATGCCGAGGACCACGGTTTTCTCTCTAACCTTAAGATGAGCACAGCCTTTCTTGCTACCTGAAACCAAATGCCTAGTTGGTGGATGGGGCGTGTTTAGCTTCCTAAAGACATCTTTCTAATTCCAGGTCCCAGGGGGTGAATTTCTAGTATATGGCTTGGTTTTGAGGTTCCAAACCCCAGTATCTTTATGACGTTTGGCCTCATCCAGGGGGTCCAGAAACTGCAAAGCATGCAGCTCAAAGAGGAAAGGTAAGACCTCCCTCTAACTTGGTGCCATGCGTCACTCCAAGCC
>NW_007729173.1:225666-226490 GCF_000696425.1 Galeopterus variegatus
GCAGCTCAAAGAGGAAAGGTAAGACCTCCCTCTAACTTGGTGCCATGCGTCACTCCAAGCCACATCCAGGCTGGGTGACCTGTGACTCCAGAATCAACCTCTTGGGAAGCAGCAAAGGCAGGGTTTCCAGGCAGGCAGGTATGCCCCCAGGGCAAGCCAGAATGGCAGAAGGGTGCCTGGCAGAAGCAGCTCTGATTATTTGAAACCAACAGTTACCCAAGTCGTCAGAAGTGATGCTGGCAGTATTCTCAGACTCGATCCAGCTGGGAACGAGATGGATACGTGGACAACTGGGGGAACACTGGCAGAGAGGGCATTGCCCAAAACATTCATTGCATTAGGCCAGCAATTAGCAATTAGGCTACCCCGAATGCATCTTTTGGTCCCAATGACGCCATAACAGCACTTTCTCTCGACCGTGAGACTCCCTATCCCTGGTGGCCGGGCGAGTGTTTGGGGCTGGTTTTCCAACATGAGGATGGGTTGGTTGATAAACTGACAACCTCCACAGAGTCCAATCAGGTGAGCTTTTTCTTCTGGAAAAATTCTAAATGTCGACTCTGCTTCAAGGGCACCAAGAAGAGTGGGGACGGAGAGAGTTGGTGGACAGACTCCAACAGCTGAGTGACAAAGGCTGCACAGTGGCCACCTCTCGGACAATGACTTGCTACATCTTGGCCAAACAGCCTAGGTTGTGGTCTTGGTCCCTAAAGGGTGACATGGCATCTGGAGCTGGGAACAACATGGTTGTGCTTCTCTGAAAGCTGTGCCTGCAAGTGCTGGCCCCTGGAAAAGGGCGGGGGGGGGGGGGGGGGGCCGGGGGG
>NW_007729173.1:227197-229743 GCF_000696425.1 Galeopterus variegatus
GGGGGGGGGGGTTGGTGCCAGGGGTTGGGAAGAATCAGGGTAGGGAGAGACACCCCAGATTCCTCCCAGAAGCTGGGAGCCAGAGCCAGCAGAAGGCACCTGCCTGCAGGCTCAGCCTTCTGACCCCGGGTGCCTCTGAAAGGTCCCTTTGTCTTTAGCTGAACACGGCCTTTCTCCTAGAAATCTGTCTGTCAGCATTGCTGTTATCAGAACCCAGGCTGCAGGAGGCAGGGAGGAGCCACAGGCAACCTGGAGCAGACGAAGTGGAGGGGAGGGAGTCTCTCCACAGCCCGGCCAGCATGGAGGGCCTCGGGACAGAGACCCAAAAACTTGAGGTCACTGAACAGGGCTGGGTCTTGGCAACACGGGAACATTTGACTTCAGCATTCACTGCAGGGGCACCGGGACCATCTCCAGCCCGTGCTCAGGCCTAGCTCCACTTTCCATCAAAGCCACTTCCGCTCCGCCTTTCAAAGCCCCAACTGGCTCCTGCCAGTTGAATGGCTGAAAAAGAAACCCTGTGAGCAATGGCAACTTCTGGATCTGGCACTATTACCAGTGGGTGGCTGGTGGGGAGAATGTCCTGAGCCCTGACACATGGTGGGAGTTTGGGGCTGCAAAGGAAACCAGTCCTCTGTGAACAGAGAGGATGTTCCTGGCCGTGGCCCTGAATGTCTTCCCAAGACTGGCTTTTAACACTGTAACAATAAATACTACTGCACAGCACTTCGTTGATGAGGTAGCCTTTTTCTATGTATCTCCTCATTTATTTTTCCCAGCAGCCTCTTTGAGAGGGAGATTATGAACCCATTTCATAAATGGAGAAACTGAGATCGGAAAGGCTGAGGGGACTGCCCAGCTCCATAAAGCTAAGAAGTCATGGGGCAGGGACTCGAGCTCAGTCCATCTGCCTCCAAATCCCAGGCTCATCCTCTCCACTGCACATTCTCCCCACCAACTTCTGCAACATCAGCGACCTCCCCCTCCCCCCACCTTCCAGCATAGGACTCCCCTTACCAGGCGGCATCACTCACAACGCAGTTTGTGTGCACTCTGTCCTGCTGGAAGAGTCTCTGTCAGGGCACTGCCCCCTGTCCCAGTAACCTACAGTCGGGAAGAGCATCTGACAAGTCTCTTCTTCCTTAGTGGCATCACTTGCTGCACTCTGACTTTTCCCAGGGGTGTTTACATCTTCAGATTGCCGATAGAATAACAGGCTTCCTAGCACTGAGCTTCTCGGGTTTTAATGTGCACATGAATTGGTAAGTGACATATTTTTAGAAAAAAGATACTGATTCAGGAGTCTGGGGTTGGGCCTGAGATTAGCATTTCTAACAAGCTCCCAGCTGATGCTGCTGGGCCAGAGACCACACATTAAGTACCAAGGTCATGGCTGACAGCTGGGCTTTCCTAACAAAGCCCGAATTACATGAGGCAGGGGCTGGTTTGTGGGCTCCACCCATATGCCCACCTCCCCCAGCCAGACAGTGTACTCCTGGAACAGGAACCCAGACTCCTTTGCACATCACTAACACCAGGCAGGGGTGAACATTCTGCAAGAGAGCAGACAGAAGAGTCAGAGGACACTAAGAGACAGGCCTAGGGACAGCCAGTTTCTGTAGACTCACGACAAACACTGATTTATTGAATCCACCTGGGTGCCAGGGTCTGTTCTTGGTGCTGACAGTGACGGGAGATAAGAAGCACATCAATGACCAGGGTGGTTGATTTCAGACAATGATAAAGTGTGAGAGCAACCGCGAGTGGAGGGTGAGGAATCCTTGAGGGCTTTTGAGCTTAGACCTAAATGCTGAGGAGCCAGCCCTGCAAAGATCAGGGGAATAATGCTCCAGGCAGTCAGACCCTGAGCTGGTTGCTGAGCATATCATGGGAAAAAAAAATCCTGCCCAGCCACTGTCCTCACAGAGCTTATGGTCTAGTAGGGAATAGAGACATGAACAAAATACTCCCAGCTATGGGTTGGATTGTGTTCCCTAAAGGTTCGTGTATTAATCCCCACTGTAATAGTGTTGAGGGTGGGAAATCCCATTAGGGTCATTGAAAGGTGGGTCCTTTAGGAGGTGATTAGAGTGTGAAGACCATACCCTAGTGAATGGATTGATCCATCATGGAATAATAAGTTGATGGTTAGTGGGTGGTAATGGGTGTGGTTCTGCTGGCTTTATAAGGGGAGCAGATGAGGAAGTTAGCCCTCTCTTGCTCAAGCCATTTGCCAAGCAATAACCTACATCGCTGCAGAGCCACTACCAAGAAGGCCGTCACCAGATGTGTTCCCTGAACTTTGGACTTCCCAGCCTCTGAAACTGTAAGAAATAAATTCTATTTCTTTATAAATTACCCAGTTTCAGGTATTCTGTTATAAGCAACAGAAATGACCTAATACACCTCCCAAACAATGTAAGAGTGTGACCATGACAAGTCGTGAAAGCAGAGATAGCTGGTAATCAGAGGGCTTATCACATGGGGATTTTTTTTTTCCTTTTTGTCTTTTTTCGTGACCGGTAACGGGATCGCAACCCTCGGTG
>NW_007729173.1:230424-231820 GCF_000696425.1 Galeopterus variegatus
CACCGCGCTCAGCCAGTGAGCGGACTGGTCTCTATATGGGATCCGAACCCTCGGCGGGAGTGCCACCACACTCCCAAGCGCCACACTCAACCAAGTGTGCCACCGGGCCGGCCCCACATGGGGATTTAATGTGGTTGTGAGGAGGTGAGGCCTAGGTGAGAGCTGCTTAGCAGGTGAAGAGGAAAGAGAAGAGGAGTTTAGACAGCAGGGATGGCATGTGCAAAGGTCCTGTGGTCGGGGGAGCAAAGTGAGTTGGTGGAGCTGAAAAGAGCCCATGGAGCTGGAGTGCAGGGAGTAAGGGGCTCATCTCCCAAGGGTGCTGAAGGGGCATCAGGAAACAAAATCTCTGCTCCCAGGCACCCAACCTGGCTCCTGCCCATGTGTCCTCCCTGATGCAATTACTGCTTCCTACGTGGTGCAAGTGGACATGAAGCCCCCACCTTCTGCAACTGGACACCTCTTTCTGTCTGCTGTCACTCATGACTAAATTGGATTTATCAGGCCACAGACTGACATGATAGGTCCATGAGGTGGCACTGGGGTCGCCAGGGCGCAGCCTATTTGGGGCCTTCTAAGGTGTCCGGTGCCTCTTCCATGTCTCCATGTAGAAATCCAAGATGCCTGTTTTAAGCCATGCTGGTTGCAAGATGTGCTGCTGATTTCCAAGGGTAGCAATGAACGTTGCTTTATCAAACCCAGTGAAATATCCAATTCCTCCCCATTCGCTTGAACCATGCAGGGCTTCTTCCCTTGCTTGGCTTCCTACTGCCTAGGCAGCCCTGGCATTCAGGGGAGGCGTGAAGGGAAGGCCCAGTGCCTGTGCCAGGGTAGAGCCCATGCAGGCCTGAAGTGAGCATCTGGGACTCTGAGTCTCTCTAAGCTTCACCATGCCCCCCAGGGCAGGGGGCTGAGGTCTCAGAACAATTAGCAGCTAGGATTTTGTCTGTGTGTTTTTCCAAACCACTTACTGTGTGCTAGGGGCTTTACACAAATATCTCATTTAATCCTAAAACCATACTGAGGGGCATGGGCTATTATTTACTCTATTTTACAGATGAGGCACATAAATGAAGGAACTCTCCCAAGTTTTCACAGCTGAGTAGAGCCAGAACTTGAACTCCATCTGCATTAACCTCATTCTGCCTGGCCCTACCCCATCCAGCTGCCTCCAGATGTGGGCACACATCCCAGCAGAGCACAGATGGATTCATTCATCTGAGTGTTTGACTAATGGCCTGTGAGTAGCCTCGGGCCATCCCACCCCCTCTCTGGACCACGATGGGTCTCTGCGAACTTCTAGAGAGTATAATCTGGGCCTCCTCTGAGACATTCTGCATTCTCAACTCTGCATTGTGGTTATTTCTGTGGGGCTCATAGGGACTGTCACTGCTACATA
>NW_007729173.1:233093-235651 GCF_000696425.1 Galeopterus variegatus
TTTTCTGTATTAGTCAGTGACCAGTGACAGAAACCAACTCTAAGACTTGTTTGAAAATAAAAGAGAATTGACTAGCTTATGTCGAGAACAATCCAGGACTACAACTGGTTCGGGGCACGTCTGGATCCAGAATGTCAAATGATTTCAGGATATTCATCTTTCTTATCTCTTAGATTTGCTTTCCTCCATATCAGTTCATTCTCAGATAGATTGTCCCCATTTTTTGGCAAGATGGCCACAGGACAGACACTATCCCACCTTGGCAAGCCCTGCACAAGACAGAGCCTCTCACCTGGTTGTTCTAGCAAAGTCCCTGGGTGGAATCCCATTGGCTCAGATACGATGAGTTGCAAGCCCACCAGGGGATGGGTCAGCCCGCCCAGGCCTTGTGGCCAGAAGGGACCATGTATGTTTTGATTTTGCAGCATCGAGAAGTGAGAGAACAGGAGCTTAGAGTGCCCTGTGGCTCTCAGGCCACTGTGAAGACAGTGGACCCTCTAATGCGGCCTGAGGGCCTTCCTCTCCCCTACAGGTGGGGCAAGGCAGCCACATCACTAGGGAGAAGAGTCCTCTGGTGTTCAGAGATGGAAAGAAACTTGAGGCAGCCAGTGGCTCACAGAAGTGCCAGAAACAGAACTGAGAATTCAGGGACACCTGACCCAGAGACTCGGGACTAACAACCACCAATACTGATTGGGCAGTGGTGCAGTCCTTCATAGCGGGGTGTTTCAACCTCAGCACTGGTGACCTTCTGGCCAGATCATTCTTTGTAGGCTGTTTAGCAGTGGTCCTGGCTTCTGCTCACTAGACGCCCTTCACCCAGCCATGACAACCCCATATTTCTCCAGACATTGCCAAATGTCCCTGGGGGACAAAATCTTCCCCAGTTGTGAATCACAGCCATATATGATTTTGCCTAATTAATTCCCATAGCAACTGTCAGGTAGGCATTGTTTTCCTCATCTGACAGATGGGGAAACAGAGGCACAGAGCGGTTATGTAGATTTCTCAGGGTCCTGCCCTAGTGCGTAGGAACTGGGATCTCAACCACGGCAGACTGTCCCGCTGCTGAGTCTGGGCTTGTACCCGCTGAGGATACTGCTCCAGCCTAAGGCCAGCCAGCCACACCAGTGGTTTACAGAAAAAATCCTGAAGCCAGATGTTCCCTGGGCAAAAGACACTTCCTCATTGTTAAGTATGGCATTGTTGGAAGTGGGATTCATTCCCCCTGCCTGGAAGAAAATTGCTTCGTAAATTAAAGGTTTAAAGGATAAAGGCAGACCTGTCAGCCCTGTGAGTTCCTGACTTAAAACAATTTAATAATTTAGGGACTAAGAAAGGTTGGGTTCACTGAGTACTTATAATAGCTAATCTCACAGCACACCTCCATCATCCCCATCTGTCCCAGTGTGAGCCAACAGTATAATACACACCAAACTGAGAAGGTGTCCTACCTAAGACCAAGAATGAAGCAGGCAACTGTACATGGTTTACAAAGAGTTGTTTTATTATTGTTATTATTGATGGTGGTGACTTACAGGGAACGGATCAAGCAGACTACATGTCTAAGTGCTATGCGGCTGCTTTCTCCGCAACCCCAGGGGGGCAGAGTTGAAGCTTATAAGGGACTTAGGGACAAAAGTGGAGCTACACCAAAAAGAGAAAGGCTGCAGAAGTGGAAGATTCCCAGGTGCCTTGCGGCCACCTGCTGCTTATCCTTGGGGTTGCTAGAGCCTTTATCTTACACAAGCATAGCATTCTGTTCCTTTCCCTTCCTTGGTTGCTAAGCAGCCTATGCAGGGGCAAGATTGTAACTATTGAAGCCAGAGCTCTGAAGGCCACGAGAATGGAGTGAGTTCTGACCAGCATTCCTACATCATCTTATTTAAATTTTTTTTAAAAAAATGACAATAGGAAACAAGCAAGAGGTTTGGCAAACTTGCACAAAATCTCACAGAAAATTAGTGACAGAGCCTGGCAGCAGCTGGATGTAGCAGCAGCCTTACCTTTCTGATCAAGTTTGAAGTTGGAAGACCCAGTGGGGCTGGTGTCACCCCAGCTCTGCCACATGCACGAGGCTATGTGACCTGGGGCCAATCCCTTACCCTGTCTGAGCCTCAGTGGAGTTGGAGGAGGTATACTCTGAGGTCTTTTCCTGGCTCTGAAGTTGTAGGTTGTAGGAGAAATGGAAGCCTGCATAGAGCGGACGAGTAGGGGGAATCCATTCTTCCATTTCTCCTTCCAGTCCTAGAGAAAAGAGAGAGAGAATGAACATTCTCCCAACACCACAGCTCCACGTGGCCATCGCCACCTTGCCACTTTGTCTACTTACTTGCACAGACCTACATGGTTTGGATTTTATGGAAAATACCTGGGTGAAAAGAAATGAGCACTGAGAGGTAAAGTCTCTCTGCTGCTGAGCCTGCAGTCTCCTCTCTTGCTGGCCTTGGGGGATTGAAGTCCAGGTAGGTGGGGATGCTATCAAGGTGCCCTCACTGCTCCTGCTGCCCATACAGCTCTGTCCCCCTCCAACGCCACCCCCACACCTAGACTCGCCT
>NW_007729173.1:236115-241897 GCF_000696425.1 Galeopterus variegatus
GGGGATGCTATCAAGGTGCCCTCACTGCTCCTGCTGCCCATACAGCTCTGTCCCCCTCCAACGCCACCCCCACACCTAGACTCGCCTTCAGGGAGATCACAGAATCATGGCTGGACCAGTCTCCGCCCTGCAGCCCCAGATCTGAGAAGGGAAAACCAGAATCCTTATCTGGACAGTTCCAAATTGCAGGCGGAAGGTCAGCTCCCTTTCCTTTGGGGCCTTGAGTGATAAGGTGCACCCCAGAGTGGCAGGCTGCTATGTTCTACCCACAAGAAGACACCTGAGAGAATGGGGCCGACCCGGAGGCAGGCTTCTTAGATCCAGTTGTCCCTGCTTTCTGTGTGGTTTGGTTAAGTGACACCCTAACCACCACCACCATTTCTCCCTGTACCAGTTTGCTGGGGCCGCCATAACCAAGTGCCACAGACTAGAGGCACTTGGCTTAACTTGGCTTTCTTGGGTGGTTTAAACAACAGAAATCTATTCTCTTATGATCCTGGAGGCTAGGAATTAGAGATCAAGGTGTCAGTGGGTTTGCTTTCTCTTGAGGCCTCTCTCCCTGGCTTGTAGATGGTCATCTTCTCCCTGTGTCCTCCCGTGGTCATCCCTCTGTGTGTGTCTGTTTCCTAATCTCCTCTTCGTATAAGACACCAGTCATACTGGTTTAGGACCCACCCTAATGACTTTATTTTAACCTAGTTACCTCTTTAAAGACTTTATCTCCAAATATGTTCTTAGTTACTAGGGGGTACAACTTAAACATCTGAATTTTTAGGGAACAGAATTCGGCCCATAACATTCCCACACCCCCATCCCCAGCTGCTTAAGTCAACTTGACCGGATTTCAGATGCTTGACCAGAAATGAGTCCCAGTTAAGTCACCCGCCATCAACTGGCCTTGACCCCAACATGATTCCTTCCCCTTCTCCCAAGTCTGACATACCACACACATGTGTACACACATGCATGTGCATGCATGCACACAACCTCCCCCTGCATTTCAAGGACTCCATCTGTATTACAGAGAACTTGGGAGGGTGAAATAATCCTAAATTCTTTTTTTTTAAACTACCCAATCTTGCTGCTAGAGATGCCCCTCCCTTGAGTCTGTGATGTTGCTAAGTCAGAGGCCATACTGCTTTTGTGGGAAAGGTGTCACCCTGTGTCCCCTCACTGCCACACCATTGTCTGGACACATTGAGGAACACTGCCCCTCTTTCGGCTTCCTGATGGGGTTTCCATGCAGCTCTGGTCAGGGTAGGGTCTTCCCTGGGACCCTCCAGTTCCAGCTCATGATAAAGGTCAATCCAGAGCCAAGAGGACACATCCAATGTCACCCTGAGAGCGCAAGCCCTGGTGCCCCTGGTGCAAGATGCTCTTGCGGGAGACTCTCAGAAGTAGATGAGCATATGACATGTGGCCCCAAATGACTGGAGCAAGTGTTAGCAAAGTCACTTCGATCGTTTACTCATTCAACAAACTCTTGCTGTGTGTGCCTTGTGCCAGCACTTCGCAAAGTAGAGCTGCGGACAAAACAAAGTCTTTGGCCTCAAATAAGGACAAAAAAGAAACATATAACACGAGAGCAGGTGCCAGAAAGGAAAGAAACACAAGCGAGGTAAAAGGAAGAGAGTGCAGGAGACGCACGTTAGGTGGGCGAGGGGCCACAGAGCCAGGTTCCTTTGCTCCTTCCCTCTTGGGAGCCACCTATGGCTGTGGTTTCATGGCCACCTAACCCAGGGAACTCCAGTGTCAAGGTCATCAGAGGCTTCAGAATGGCTGGCTGATGATGGCCATCCTTTGGCAGAGACACCCTCTCAATTACACAAGAGCGGGGGTCCTGGGGTGCAGTCCTCATCAGTAGGAAAGCAATCTGCCGTGAAACCGAAACCAGTCTCCAAACCCAAGCACAAAGTTCCTATGAGGAGGGGTTTCCCAAGACCACCCTGACCATGCCGGCCACATCCACAACCAGCTCTACTGTTATTGACCTAATGGATCTGTATTTTAAATTCAGCTCAGGCCTGGCCTCACTACTTAAGTCTGTGAAACCACAGGCCTGAGATGCTGGCTCTCCTTTTTCTAACATATAAATACATGTACATACATGTGTGCATATATACACAAGTATACACATAAATGTGTAAATAGCTATTACAGCAAATGCTTGTCTACGTGTCCCCCACGATCCATTCACACTCCATGAGGGGTGTAAGTGCCACTGTTGGAACCGCTGCTCTGTGGCATTCAGCATCTCCTGTAGGCTCCGTGACGGTGAGCTCACTACCCCGGGGTCTGCCTGTGCCTCCTGAGTTCCCGGGGTTCAAAAGTGTTTGCTCATGGGAACTGCCCGTCATTCTACCTGTTCCTTCCTCCACACTAGACCCTGACCTTCTGGTATTTATAAGTGATGTGCACGTCTCCCTTCCCAAACACCCCCTTCCCCCAAGTCTCAGACCCTCAGGTGTTCTCCAGGTCCTTGGTGCTTCTTCATGGTCTCCTCTCCTCTCCCCTTCCATCTCCTCCTCCTCTGGACATTCCTCTCTGAATATGTCACTGAAAGCAGACCCAGTGCTCTCAATAGATGAGCAGAGGGATTCACTGAGATACAGGATCCACTTCCTAAGGGCCAGCCTCTGTGCTAAATGACCTCACCGAGGCCTCAAAACAACCATGACAAGGCCGGCCAGGTGGCGCACTGGAGAGTGCGCCGCTTGGGAGCGCGCACTGCCGAGGGTTCGGATCCCATGTGGAGACCGGTTCCCGTTCACTGGCTGAGTGCGGTGCAGGCGCGACACCGAGGGTTGTGATCCTGTTGCCGGTCCCCAGTACGGGCGCAACAACGAGGGTTGCGATCCTGTGACCGGTCAGTAAAAAAGACAAAAAGGAAAAAAAAAAAAAAACCATGACAGACAGATACTCTTATCCCTAATTCACAGAGGCAGGAAGAAGTTAGGACATCCGCGCATGGTCACACAACCAGTAGTAGCAAAAGTAGGATTTGAACAGCTGCTTTTAACCACTATTTTATATCCTCCCTTAACTTGGACATTACACTTCCAGTAATATGACCAAACATAGCATCAGCTTTTTAAAAAATCTACATCCTAGTTTGCTCACTTGTCTTGTGGGCAGCTGAATTAGTGGTGTTCAAGTCAAGACAATCATGAGAATCACTCAAGAACTCTTGTTAAAGATTCAGATTCCCAGATCCTAGTCTAAAAGCTAGGAATTTAGAGTTTTGAAATAGGGCCTGGGGATCTACAATCTAAAGCTAAAATTCATGTTTCCAGGCTTCACAGTTTCTGATGCAGTAGATGTGAGATGGGTCCGGAGCATATGTATTTTTTTAAAACCTCCTTTGGTGACTCTGTGGCACAGCCGAGGACTTTGGAACCATTCCCCTGGGGTGACCTCTTCCTCTGGAGAGAGACCTTGGACCATTACAGCTCGCAGTTCCACTATTTGCCACTAGATGGCGAGACAACACGGCTCTCACCAGCCCAGCCCAGCCCAGCCTAGCCTAGCTCAGCTCAGCCCAGCTCAGCCCAGGAAGGAGCTTAGCAGCCAAGACCACCCGGGATTCAGCCCCAACAGTTTCACGTGGGCGAGATCCCCTTCTGTCCCTGCCTCCTCTCTGCAACCCCAAAGGGTGGCTCTCTGTCGAGAAGTGTCTTTTGTTTTTGTTTTGGCCACAGAAGGCAAGAAATACATCTTCAGTGGGGCTGACAAAATTTGGAAGCTGGCCTCAGGGCAAATCAGAAAACCAGTTGAATTGCTCTGATTCCCTTCCAGCCAGGAGGCCCAGAGCCTGAGCCCGGCACACTGTGGCAGGGTGACAGGCCACGCAGCGGGAGATGGTCTGCTACCAGACCACGGGCCCTCCCTGTGGATGCAACTTCAACATCAGGCTCCAGATGTTTCTCTGAGGGTGGCAGGCAGATGGCCTTCTGGAGCAAGACACCTGGGGTGTGGCAGCTGGAGAGTGGCAGAAGGGTATTTTTATGGGCCATTGTTCCCAACTACTGAGGGCTGTAAAAACAGTCCCACAGACCATGTGGGCAGCCCCAAGGGAATCGGACACACACTTGTGGGGATCTTGAACCATGGCCATAAACTTCATCTTGTCCAGCCATCTGCCTCCTCTTCATGTTCCTACAGAATAAATGAGCCTTTCTCCTGGCCTCTGGGCATGCTGGGGAGGGCCTCTGCCTCTGGCTGCCAGGACCCCACAGGGACAATCAGGCAGCCAGGTGTGGTGTGTGGGGAGGGGGAGACCCTTGGGGCATATGAAGACAGATTCATGGAAGAACTCTGTTTGGCAGAATGATGGGCCCCCAAAGATGTCTACATCCTAATCCCCAGAATCTGCAAATATGTTACCTTATATGTTAGGGGGAAATAAAGTTGCAGATGGAATGAAGATTGTTAATTGGTTGACCTTAAAATGGGGAGATTATCTAGATGAGATTATCTGGTAAGTCCTTAAAAGTGGATGAGGGCACCTGAAAGATTGAGTTGGAGGTAGGTGTGGCTATGCAAGAATGCCAGAGCGATGTAATGTGAGAAAGACTCAACCACCATTCCTGGCTGTGAAAGCTGAGGAAGGGGCCACGAGTCAAGGAACACAGGTGGCCTCTAGAAGCTGGAAGAAGAAAGAAACAGAGTCTCCCCTAGAGCCTCCAGGAAGGAACACAGACTTGCCAACACCTTGATTTTAGCTGAATGAAACCCATGTCACATTTCTGACCACAGAATCATACGATAATACATTTGGGTTAAGCCACCAAGTTTGTGGTAATTTGTTACAGCAGCCATAGGAAGCTAATACCCTGGGCAAGGCAGTTTATCAAGGTCAATAACATTTGATCCTCACCTCAGCTCCAGTGGGGCAGGTAAAATGGCCTACGTTTTACAGGTGAGGCTCGCTGAGGTCAAATCATGTGTGGGGATCACATAGCTGGTGTAAAAGGTAAACTGAGGCACATTACAATTTTAGACTGTATTTGAGCAAACATCTATTTGAGAATCAGGCAGCACCAAATTGAAAGTGGTTCTGGGCTCCGTCAGAGGAGTTTGAAGAGAAGGCTTTTATAGGATGAACATGGAAGCAAAGTCAGGAAATTATTTGATGTCTAATATTTGAGGAGTTGTCCTACTTGGATTATCCCAGTGGAAAGTCCCTGATCATGTAATCGTCTTAGTCTGTTTTGCTCAGCTATAAAAAACAGAGTTTGTTTCTAACAGTTCTGGAGGCTGGGAAGTCCAAGGTCAAGGGGCTGGCATCTGGTGGGGGCTTTCTTGCTGTGTCATAGCATGGCAGAAGGCAGAGGAGCAAGAGAGAGAGATGGGAAGGGGCTGGACTCATCATTTTATCAGGAACCCACTTACACAGGCCACCTGCTTGACTTGGGCCAGATGATGACCCAGTCAGTCACTTCATCCGGAAGCTGGGTACGGGAATAGCTGCCCCTTGCTCTCCCTGGGTTGTTGGGGTATCAGATGAGACCCAGGCAAGGGAGCATCGCAAGCAGCAAAGCCCCTCAAACACCACTTGCCCCCACATGACAGTCACAGCTGAACTCAATACATGCCCACTCAGTGTGTCTCAGAATGGGAAGTGGCTCTAGTGCGGTGGGGGAAGTGGGTAGAGTGGAGAAGCAGTATTGTTAGGGGAATCTGCAGGATTCCCGGTCAGGGAACCAAGAATTAAGGGAAACTGCAGGTTCCACCAGCTAAGTCTGGGTTCTTGGTGTTCCGAACAGTGAATTGGACGAGACAC